>NW_020799091.1:35645604-35657431 GCF_003259725.1 Athene cunicularia | reverse complement strand
CCCTTGTACTGCATTTCACTGACATTGGTCTTCATAAAAACCATTGTGTATGGTACAAAATACACAGAGAAATGTTACTTATTATTTATGTGTTTCTATGCGCATGGCATTTGTGGTGGATTGACTTTCAACGGACACCAGGTTTCCACCAAGCTGCTCTATTACTCCTTCTTCTCAGCTGGGCAGGGAAGAGAAAATATGATGGAAGGATTGTGAGTCAAGATAAGGACAGGGAGAGATCATTCACCAATTACCGTCACAAGTAAAACAGACTTGACTTGGGGAAATTAGTTTAATTTATTACCAGCCAAAATCAGAGTGGGGTAATGAGAAAAATAAAACCTAAATTTTAAAACACCTTTCCCCCACCCCTCCCTTTTTCCCAGGCTTAACTTTACTTCCAAAATCTCTACCTCCTCCCCTCCAGAGGTGCAGGGGGATGGAGAACCAGGGTTGCGGTCAGTACATCACATGTTGTCTCTGCCGCTCCTTCCTCCTCAGGGGAAGGACTCCTCACACTCTTGTCCTGATCCAGTGCGGGGTCCCTCCCATGGGCAACAGTCCTCCTCCACAAAATTCTCCAATGTGAGTCCTTCCTACAGGTTGCAGTTCTTCATGAACTGCTCCAATGTGGATCCCTCTCACAAGGTGCAGTCCTTCAGGAACAGGCTGCTCAAGCGTGAGTCCCCTGCAGGATCACAAGTCCTGACAGCAAACCTGCTCCAGCATGGGCTCCTTTCTCCACAGGTCTACAGGTCCTGCCAGGAGCCTGCTCCAACATGGCCTTCCCGTAGGGTCACAGCCTCCTTTGAGCACATCCACCTGCTCTGGTGTGGGCTCCTCCCCGGGCTGCAGGTGGAGATCTGCTCCCCCGTTACCCCCCATGGCTGCAGGGGCACAGCTGCCTCACCATGGGCTGCACCAGGGCTGCAGGGGAATCTCTGCTCCGGTGCCTGGAGCACCTCCTGCCCCTCCTTCTTCACTGACCTTGGTCTCTGCAGAGTTCTTTCTCTCACATATTCTCACTCCTCTCTTTAGCTGCAGTTTTAGTTGTGCAGGTTTTTTTCCCCCTTCTTAAATATGTTATCACAGAGGTGCTACCACCATGGCTGAGGGGCTCAGCCCTGGCCAGCAGTGGGTTTGTCTTGGAGCCGACTGGCACTGGCTCTATTGGACTTCAGGGAAGCTTCTAGCAGCTTCTTAAAGAAGCTGCCCCTGCAGCCCCACCACTACCAAAACTTCACCACTCAAACCCTATACAGCAGTTTACCAAACGTAAGGAGTTTCTGTCCTAATGACCTGCCAATCTCCTGGACATTTATGGATTAAATAAGATTTTTACCTGCAGCACAAAAATAATTCAAATATTTCACTTGCCGTGTAAGAGATGACATGCCTTGTGACTAGAAGTCTAAGTTAGGACTGTACCTTGACTGAAGAAAGTAAGATGTTAGCAAAGCGGTACTGCAACCTGAAATATAAGACTTCTAGCATTTTTTTTTTCCCAAATAATTTTAGCCCTTTTTCTGAATAAAACTTAAAAATTACAGTCTAAATCCAAGGAAAGATGATGGTCCTGCTATGATGGTATGATGGTACTACTAATATGAATTATCAAGTGGGAAGTTATGAAACAATATATCATTGCACTTTTATATTAGGAATGGAAATTTAGTGTTTCTCTTTCTGTTGATGGATCCATGTCAAATTCATGAAAGTGGGAGCCTTTCCAAGGTGGCAGAAGAAGCATAACAGTTGAATGAATCTGAAATTACCCTTACAGGATAAGATCTGGAGAACTGAATAGAGAATAATCACCTTTCTCCAGAAACTGTAAACCTCTCTATAGCAAGGATGTAATTCTCTATTAAATTGTGTAGACTAGATTAAACCTTGTAGAGAAAGAACCTAATTTCTTGTTAAATTTCTTAACTTTGTGGCGGAATTTTTTGTAACTGTATTTCATTCTATAGGACCTTTAGAAATGGATTTTCCACTTCACTAGGTCTACTGCATACTGCATTTCATGACTTTAAAAGATAGTGAACAAAGATCATACTTTGTGAAAAGGAACATTTATGCTTCCATTGACCAAGCCAGTCTCATTCTTCGTGTTAAACTGCGAAAGGAGTAGATATCAAGGATGCAGAGATCTTCTGCAGAGGGAGGAAAGAGCACAGTGGAACTAAAGCCCATTATAGATGATCTCCAAAGGAGAGGGCATAGAGTCATAAAGAGGACTAAAGCTTCTACTCTTCTTAAGTCCACCTGGAACATCTGGCTTAAGACCATGGTTGCCACTAAACTATATAGACCTGTGCTTGGCTCTAGCAGAGAATTAAGGTGAAAGACTTCAGTCTGTAGTTATCTTGTGACACACAAGTTTATCCTACAATAATCACGTACGTTTTGTCATTCTGTTCAGTTGCCTAAACATAATTGTTGAGCGCTGTTCAGAATTTTCTGGGATATCTGGGAGATACCTGAGGCTGGGAGATGTGGATCAGAAGAAACAGAAGACCCACACTCTCCTGGGCCAGCATCTAGATGTCAGGGGAATGCCCCAGGGTCTGTGTTTAGTTCTCTGCCAATGTTATGCAGTTCTGTTGAAACTAAATTATAGAGTTTAACTTTATTTTGGGTTTAGTTTTATTTCTAGATGTATGACAACTTTTCATAGAATATGGTAAAACAATATGTAAAAGACATCTTCAAGTAATGTCTTCTGGAGTAATTGTCGCTCACCTGAGAATAAATTCAGAGGGTCAAGGGGTCCTCTTCAGTACTGTGTTCTTAACTAAAGAAATTGTTTATTATTAGTTTAAATGCTTGTGGATTTGAAGCTGACAGTATAGACCAACCTCTGCTATCAATCCTTTGGCTAACGTGTACATGGCTAAGCTAACAGTTTTACACTTTCCAACAAACTAAATCAGTCATGTTCAGATAGCTTTCCCAATAACTTTCTCATCTGATCATTGCATGACTTTTGGAGTGTCAGTTATGCATGACAGAAATTCTATATCAAAAATGGAAATGAATTTGATCTCAACTTTCTGCGTGTGCACATGTGTTTGTAAATATTGTGAGGCATCAGGCCAGTCCTGAAAAACAGCTTCAGAAAGCCATGAGGAACCCTTACAGTGGTGAGATGGTGTGTCAGTTGAAAAGTGCTCGGCCATGTTTCTTCAAGAAGCTTGAGGAAGACAGACAATTCAAGCAGGAGAATTTCTAAATAACATATTAAGCCAGCTGGTTTGAGGCTTGGTGATACATTTTATTTCAGCACTAAGCATTATATAGACATGATTAAAAATAATGACAGCAAACAGATGGTCACTCTTCATGGAATTATACTGAAGACATTTGTAGATTTTTTTTTCTTTGAATATATTGCAACAAAATTATATATTTAACAATCATGCAGTGTCTTAACAAGTGAAGACATTTTAATGATGTTCTATTCAGCTTATTCAGTAAGAATTTTTCACCTGAAAAGATGATGGAACTAGAACACAAACATGCTTCTAAATGTTTTAGACATTATGTATAAGTAACATTTATTTAAAATGTGTGTAAAAAACCAGTGTAATAAAGCATGTTAATAGTGTGTGGAAGGATTATCTTTCTCTTTCAGGAATATATTGTGCAGTAAGGAAATATGCAGACATATTTAAAAGCTTTAATCTCATGAAAAGCTTGATCTGGACAGAGTACATTAGCCTTAAATTGTTTTCAGGCTGAATAACCTTTATAAATATGAATATTTTTAGTAGTGATGAAGGGCAAGCTGGTAACAAAGGGTTATTGAGAAAGACCAGTGAATAATTCCATCATACGCATCAGTCTTAAACATCCCATGAACAGGTCTCTTCACTTATTTCCCTACAGTGTGCTGTTAAAGCCTCATCATGAATTTCTCTGTCGGGTTCAATCCTATTGACTTCAGTTTTGTCTGATTGAAGAATGTATGCTTGGTCTTTAGTTGTGTGAATAATTTATAAGTTTTAAAATAACTTTGTCTCTGTATATTTCAGTTGAACCTTGTCACTTTTCTGTTAGCTTTGCTTATAGCAGATGTTGCTGAGAATAGGAGGCAGGACTACAAAACTGCGGTATTGTATTGTCAGCCAATCTCTGTGAAACCCCACTGGGGTTGTGGGGGTGTGCAAACACATAAAATTTGTGCTTTCTCTCCTTCATGTATGTGTCCCAAATGAAGGATGGATGTGTGTGGCATTATTCACATAATGTGGATATTCCATTGACTCAAGGGACAGAGACCTGCACTGTAGAGCTACAGATTCCACCTCTCCTGATGGCTCCTCTGAATGGTCTGTGAAGTTCTCTGTAGTGGAAAATACACCTTATTTTCAGTTTGATTCTGCTAGAAAATGGTAATTATGGATTTGAAAATCCTGATCCTGCAGTGTGGATTTTACAGTTTTTATGTTATTAAACTGCCAGAGTATCAGAGCTGCAAAGTCAAGCACTTAAATTATCAAATGTATTATTTAAGGAGCCTAAGTAATGTTAATCTGCCTCTCTTTCAGTGTACTCTTTTGATATGAGATCATATTATATTTTTCAGGTGGTTCCCTCGCTTCATTTGTTACAAAGCTAGATATTATTGAGACTACCTGAAAGAATCAGACTGGCAAAATTCATGAGCTTTTGCCTGTAAGACCTCTGCCTTGTTTACTGCAGAGACTGGTATCTGTGTAGTGAATTGGACAGGGAATCGAGGAGCATAAGAGGTTTTTTCTTGTGGTTAATGTAGTCAAATATCACCCTGTGGGAATTAAGAACTGGTAGTTAGCAAAATGTAAACTGACCTTAAGGTTGAAAGAATGATTGTGGATAACTGAGGCAACATTCAGAATGCTGTGTTGCGAGCATCAGACACAGCAGGCTGGAACACCGCCTGCAGAATGCATGGTGAGTGTATGACCAGTAAACAGATAAAACCTGAAGGTCAGTAACATGTAGAAGTAAAAACAAACCTATGTAAACAAGTGGGAATAAATTGGGAGCTTGCAGACAGTGCGGCGGCATTTGCTCTTGGCAATGCTCCCCCTTCAACAAACTGGTGTGAGTTTGTTATTATTTAGCCCATCACCCTGGCCCCGACTGGTCCGAGACTGACATCACCCTGGATATACTTCTGCCACAAGTGCTCCTACATGAAAAATTATTCAGTAAATGTTTCCCATTCGTTGCCAGTTCCATTAGGAAAATGGAATTCTTCTAACTTTGAATGACTGAACTCATCTTCCTTTATGGACAATAGAAAGGAATAGATATTACTAGGTGGTTATTCCCCTGACCTTTCTTGTTTTCCATCTTGGGAATGACTGGATAAATCCTAACACCTACAAATTACAAGTGAAATCAAAAGTGGCTGCATATTTATCATAGAAAATCAGGTTCTAGATGTTTCATACGTGGCATAAAATATTAACAGACACTTATGTTGTGCTGTGTGGATGTATCAGCTTAGTGCTGAAAAAAATTTATAAATGCTAAAGAAGGAGTCTTTCCAATTCCATAGACTCTTCAATACACATGACAGCTCAATGGCTTGGACTGGCATCAGCTCAAGAGTCTCTGCACCAGGTGACTTTCCCAGTGCTGTGTAGGATATGTGTAGGCAAGTCTTAAATCTCATTTTAGCCTAGTGATCCAGTTGGACAATGGCACAATCTGTATTTTGGAGGAACATTATTTCAAATTTCTGAAACACAAGAACAATGTCCAAAGGAAAATTAAAAAGAATTATGCATGATAAATATGATTTGGGATACATACATAAAGACTCAAATATAAAATAGTATTCAATATGTATGAGTTTAGAGCTAAATCCCATCTTCAGCAGAAGCCCCATTGTGGATCTTTGAGTATTTAGTCACCTTGTCCTTCTGTTTAACTGAAGGAGGTATGAATTTAATAAAAAAAAGAATCAATGTGTATAAGCAGATAGATAACTAATGTGACTTAATCTATGTAGAGCAGGGACCTAGCATATCTTGACAGTTTTGATAGCTTGGATATCTGAGGGGAGCATAAAAGAGAGAAAGATCTTGAGCTGGTATGTATAGCTTGGCTACAATGGTTACAACTATTTTTACCAGCTGAGAATTTAGTTGCTCTTATTGCTCCATTATCATAAGCCATAAATCCTAGCGACCATACTATACTATTATACATGTTGTTTATGCTGTGCATTTGAAAAAAAAAAAAAAGTTTTAGAAATATTTTAGTTCATTTCTTTTTATTATTACTATTACTCATGCCCTTCTACTTTGAGTCAGGTTGGCTTCTTTACCATGCCCTCCAGAGCATGGGATACAGAGGGAGAGGAAAATGATAGCTAATAAATTTTTGAAGCCTCTAAAAATTACCTTCTGTAAAATAGCTTTTCTATACATAATAATGTCACTGTTTTATGGCCTGATGTTGCCTGACCTTCCATTATGAGAAGTTGAGGCCCTTTTCAATAGTGTAGAGCTCACTTTCATAGCCTTATGTGGTTGTAAGATATTGTCCCTTAAACATGTCACTTATGGGATAGAGAGAATTGACTATTCTGGGGCTCAGTATTATTTAAATGCATAGGAGGAGAAACAGGGGAAATGTGATTTTGATACTGTGTGTTTGAAAAACTATTATTCAGAAATACATTTAAAAGTAAAGAGAAAATTTTGATGCTAAAAGCTCCACCAATTAACTGGCTACCAAGATTTTACTCGACTGTGTTGATTTATTAACCATGGTTCTGTGTGGGAATACAGTACTAGCTGGACTAGAAGTAATTTGGAAACAATACTAAAGAATTTATTCCAACAGCAATTGAGTTAATAAAGCTTTTAATAGAAGTAACAGACCTTAATTGGTTAGTTTTGAAAAGTGATGCATGCTTAAAGTTACTCACGAATTAGGTTTATTTTAAAAAATCCAATAACTAATTTTCCAAAATCCACAAAGTTATAATGTCTCTCTTCATCAGAAAAGTGCCAGGTTTCTTCTGTTTTTATTGTAAGCCTAAAATTCTATATTTGTGATAACTGAAGAATGCATTTCTTCAAAATATATTTCTTCAAAATACATCAGTGAAAGAACCGGAAATGTTCAATTTTGAATGGCTGGTTGTTTATTATTTTTTAAATGTATTTACCACCTGTCATTATTAACCCTCAGTGATAACCAATTCAGGATTGCAAACACCTGCTAATGGTTCTAGTTTAGTCCCTTACCAGGCTCGAATTTTGCATTGTTGGAAGGGGAATTTAATCTTTCACTGCAGAAATTATGCACATATTTTATTTGGTCAAAAATATGGGAATCCCATACCTTTATTGGAATTCTACTTGCAGTTTGTAAACCTGGTATTTGTGTTCACAGTTCAGAGCAGATGATGAATAAATATGAAGTGGGTAGGATGGAAAAAAGGGCTAGAGACTTCAGCAGTTTCGTTTATTTGGGTATCTTATTTGCAACTATAAAATTTGTACTGTGCTCTTGAACCATATTAAGATGCAAAGATTACATGTTTACCGTATCTGTGTGGGAAAGAGCTGATATTTGAAGACTCTCTACAAGTTGGATTTTTAGAACACAGGTTTCCAAACTCAGTGACATTAGACTGAATCTTTTCATACAGTTAGTTCAGTCTGAAAATCTTTTTCTATTATACTTAGTAAAAACTTGTGTTTTAAAGTGCTGCTAGAGCTGCATGGGAGTTTTATCTGCAGTAAATCATCATGAAATATCACAATATTGAGTCTCAGAGGTTTTAGATGTATTAACATTCCAATAGGATGCTGCAGTTCTTTTTTTACTAGCAAGAACTTGATGTAACTTGACCTTATAATAAGAAAATAGGATTTTTCTATTCAGGATTTCAAAATGCAGTGTCAGTGCGGATGTGGGGAGAAAGACATGATAGTGTTTTAAACACCTCTTACAATAACTACTTTTGCAGTCCTGGCAAGGATGCTGTATTTAAGGGTTTTTTTTAGGAAATCAAAATTAAGTACTCCTATTTTGTCTCCTTCATATCTTTCACATGTGCATTATATCAGGTTCTTCATTTGGAAATATTGCAGAGGAATGAACGTTTTGTGAAAGAATCCCTGAATGCTTCAGTTCAGTTAATTTAAGGAAAAAGATTAGTATAAATTTCAGATGACCACAAAAGCAAACCAGAAACCTTGAGTCAGTTGCTTAAAAATTGCTTTTTCATGATTGCTGAAGACTACATCGCTGTTCTATATTTTTTGGAAAAAAATCCAGTTTGTTGTTCTAGTATGATCAATCCTCTTGTCCAGTATGAGTATTTTAATATTATCTGGATATCTTCAAATTCAGATCTTAAGTTATTAGTCAGATGCAAATATATGCAGATATATATATAAAAAAAGGAACATTAATAAACAATAATGGATTAGGTGGACTGACTACAAACACAGGAGGAGGAATAACTGCAGGAGCAATAGTGATTCTCAGATTAAAGCATACCTAAAGAACAATCTTCACACAAAGAAAAGTGACTGATACACCAGAAGGCTAATGCTATGTCAGACACTAAAAAATATTATAATAAGATATTGATAAAAATTCAAAAGCCTGCTTTAAATGTTCTCCTAGCTCAAAAGCACTCAAAAGTCTTTGGGAAACAAAAGATTTTTAGGTACTGCTTTAATTTGTTTCTTTTCTTTTTTTTTTTCTGCTGTCACAAGGGCAAGTATATCTGGCTCTCAGGGTCATGGCAAATTGATTTTGTGTTGTACACTTAAAAGGAGATTTCTAAAGTTTGGGTTTACTATTACCTGTTCTGAAAGATTTCCATTTTTATTATTGATTTCATGTTTTTTTCTTTGCTGTGAGATGCCTTAGGAAGAAATGACATCATTTCCATGGAGCAAAAGTATATTCCTGAATGTAATACCTGTCAGCATTTTGGTGTTGTACACCAAATTTAAAACAAATCAGACCAGAAACCCCAATGCTTTAGAAAAGAACTGCAATGACTATTGTGTTGGGTTGGTTTTGTTTTTTGTTTTTTTTTTTTCATTAAGTGTAACAGATCTGTTCTTTTAAAGGGCATAACCCTCAATATAGGAGGTGGGGGTTGGAGGGCAGAGAGCTAATCGTGGGATTATGTAGATTTCATTTATAATCCCTCCTGTGTTTATATGCTTTTATCCACTGTTAGTGTGGAAACAGGACAAATCCCCTTTTAATTCTCATTATTAATGAAGATTTGTCCAAAGGCTTTATTGTGCCTTCAGTGGAAACCTTGTGCTTGGGAAATGCATAATCTTACCATTGCAGCTGGAGGACTTTTAGGCGTATTATTTCTCAGACTATTTCAATACCATCTCAGGTTTAAGATACGCATCATGGGAGCACATCTGTTGATATGTCACGTCATGTTGCATCTTGTTCTGATACAGATAGGACCATAGCTGAATACGTGGATTTGGAAAGCAGTGCTTGACACCAGTCCCATGCTGCCATCCAACCTGGCTCCTGAACACTGTCGTGGAGTTATACTGAGCTGCACCAAGTCACTCTGAAAAGTGTACAAATCCTGAGCAGGCATACATAGGCTCAGTACTATTTGAACAGGACACCTAACATTAGCCCCAGCTACTTTTTGCTCATTTACGTTTTTTTGTTCATAGTTAACATAGTAATGCCTGAACTCAGAAGAGAGGATCATAACTGCTGTGAATGACATGAGGAAAGGGATGGATAGTACATTCAATAATTTAACCAAAATTAACCATTCCAACTTTGTACTTTCTTCATAAAAGCCAAATTGCTGAAGTATCTTTTTTTTCAAATACTAAACAAACAAAAAGCCCAGACTCAGCTGAGTGTTGCACAAAGTCCTTTGCCATACGTTCTGGTTGGAAGCATTTGGTTCAAGGACTTTGACAAGCACCACCTCTACCTTTTGAACTTCTCAAAAGGTACTTCTGAGCATTTTTTTGGTTACCAGATTTTACTTCTGGAACATGCTTTACCCTCTTTGCTGAGTATGCAGATGATGAAGTCTGTAGCTTGAAGGTGCCCAAATTTTAGTGCTGTGTAAGAAAGACAGCTAATATAAACTGGATGGCCTTTGCTTTTTCTTTATTGACAGCGTCACTACAGGTTTGTTTGTCTGAAACTGCTGCCTCTGAATCCTAACCAGTTCATCTTGAAGGCTATAGTATAATCAAATGTTTTATTATCTTTGTTTCTGTTGGTATTCTATCAGATAATACGCTGTTGAGAATTTGTGCCTGACCAATGTACAACACAAATAAATAGACTATCTGTCCTTCTCTGTGGTTTGAGTCAGCATTGTGGAGTGTGCAGGCTGAGTTACAAAGGGGATGTGGCAGGAAAAAATAAAAGCACAAATATTCACAAGATTATAACAAAAATTACTCAAATTATGAGGGAGAGAATTCTTACAAAGGTTTTGTTGAAATTAATTTCTTCACTGCATGAAAATTAAAGAATCCCTGGACCCAAGCCCCTTTAATACCCCAAACAAGGCTCTTGCCACCATAGGAAGTCAATTATCTCCATGGCAACCAAAACAAATAGTGAATATTGCCTTAGCAGCCACAAAGAATAAAAGGTGCATCTAAAATTAATTTATGTCTTGGGATCACACACTTGAGATGAGAGAACTGGTCCATAAAATACCCCAGAGGAGCCAGTAAAAGGAAAGTAAAGTCAGTCCCTTGTTGAGTTATCGAGGGAGCTGTGCTTGGAGTAAATAAATTTGTTTTTCCTCTTTTTAAAAAGAAGAATATTGTTAAGGTGTCCATATTTACATGGATACTTCATAAATCTAATTCTTTGCAAAGAAGGTTTGGTAATAATTGTATGAAAAGACAATTTTGTAATTTCACTTATTGTGCAGAAGGATCTGTTCTTTACTGTGTTAATTAATTTGGGATGAATGATTTTTTTCCTATTTTCTTCCTTGTCTAAAATACTCCAGAATTTGTTTCATAAATATTCCAATAGTATAAAGAAAACAACTATTAGCATGCAGACCTGAAACTATATAGAGGTTCCATCATCTTTATAAAATGAGAAAAACTCATTATATAGATACTTGTAAAATAAACCAAAATAGGGAAAAGGCCACTAAAATCATGTGATTTCTGCGTAACAGTGCAGCTAATCTAGATATTTGTGCATTTTCAGCCAATACCAATTTGTATTTCTCTACAGAATCCTACTTTTCTGGACAGCTTCTTACTGCTGCAGAATACACTGCTCCTGCTGTGATAACAATTGCATTATGTCTGATTGTATAAGTAAGCTTTTGTTCATGCTACAGTACCTAAGGAATAGCACCCCTATCAGGAATACCCTAAATCACTGATATTTAGGAAGACCTGCCTAAGACAAAATCACTCGTCATACATATCCTGTTCCTTATACTAGTTCCTAAATAATTCTGTTGGTCACAGCTAGAGACTGTACTGGGTAAGATGAGCCTTTGTTGTATTATGGCATTTCTTCCATTTTTACAGTAAGCATAAATAATGACCAGAATTTCAAAATACTTCAAATATTATTGCAACACCTAAATAAGTGCTTTTTTTTTCAGGTTGAAAAAAAAAAAAATGCTCTTTGCATAAATTTTTTATAGATTTTGCTTCTTTGTGCATTACGAAAAATGAAATTTAGTTTTGTCTTAAAAGTATATTTTTTCTTCACACACCACCACCCCCACCCCCTTGAAAATGTGGTATTGTGACATTTGTATCAGCAAAGTGGTAAAATAAAAAAAAAAAAAAAAAAAAAAAAAAAA
>NW_020799091.1:35583832-35645554 GCF_003259725.1 Athene cunicularia | reverse complement strand
AAAAAAAAAAAAAAAAAAAAAAAAAAGAAACACTTCCAGCCATTAGTAAGACATAGCAAAAAGAGTCTCAAAAATTACACGGACAAGATAAATTGCTATTATTTAAATTCAATAATACTTTCTATACATTTCAGCTTTTGCTATGAGTTATCTTTCTATACTATAATACAAAGAAAAAAGCTAGTAAAGAATTTTGATCCATCTGCTTTCCACAGATGATGACATTTTCTCAAATATAGTAAAATAAGAAAGTAAAAGTGGATTTCTTGCCATTTGAATATTGTTAGCAATTGTTAAATGATGAAAGGACATTACAGTCAGCTTTAAGATGTCCCCAAAGAGAATGTTCTTAGTACATTTTTTCCTTTTGTTCAGTTATTAAAACCAGAAAACTACTGTATTAGTAATATTTTGAAATGGTGGTCTATGGTCTAAAGTTGACTGCAGAGTGCAGTCACTGAAAATAATTCATCACACCTTTTTCTGTTAGCTGTGGTGACTCATCTTCTATGTGGATGGCTCAGTAATTGAGGGCAGACATGGTGAATCTGAGCATTGGCTGTTGGTACTTCTGTTTCATTCATGAAATTTCATTAACAAAATACAAATGTTTAAAATTAAGTCCTGCTTCACTTTAGCAATTACTCTGCTGAAGAAGGGACTCTGTGATTATAATTGCCCATGAGATAATCTTTTCCTCAAGTAATTTAAAGTTTAAACATCCAGGCTATATTTGTCAGAATATTCATCAGAACTGAGGAAGTAGGGCAGGCTGGTGCATAATGCCCTGAATCCTTGCTTGTAAACTGTTGTGGCCCCAAAAACCGTGTGGCCACATGTGACATACCTGTTGTGAATAGTCCCTAGTACAGTTCCAGTTTTGGACCTGTGTCCAGGAGCTATTTGGGGAAGTGGCAGTTGACATTGCCCCAAATCATTCCAGGCAAAATCTGAGTAGGTTAACACCACTGATGGTCTGGTTCCGGCACCCAGAAGGGAGCCTGTGCATTGCTCACTTTACTAGCATATACCTATTCCCAATTTAGACACTTGTCTTAGGACAGGAAGAATCCTGCCCCTGTGTGGAAATTCCTGTCTTTTTCCACTCATAATGAAGGAGTATAAATGACCAGTTAGGACCACTTGCCTATATTTTAGAGGGCTGAATCCAGAGGATCTGAACATAATTCCTACAGATATTTATTGTGTTTAAAATATTTTCTTGAGATGATATCTTACACTTCCTTACCACAAAAGATCCACACAGGACATCAAAAAGGAGAACAAGAATCTTTTAAACAAATTGACATGAAAACCTGTTCCTATATACTCAGTCTTGGACCAACCAGGAAACCTAAAAATAAATATCAAAGAATATTTAGTAAGAGAAAACAACTGAAGAAAAACTCTTATATAGTAATTTTATTTATTGAATAAGGACAGCATCTCAAAATACAATCTGGGATGTTATGGTTCATGTTAGTAACCGTACTGTAAATGATTTCAGTGTTTCAAAGAGGATGCCTACTTAAATACTGAGACCTTGAACAATATTCTGTTCTAGAACTTCAAGTCTTTTAGAAGTCATTGGTAAGGAATCTGCTCAAATCATCCCCTACATGATTAACATAACTAGCCCTTTTTGTAACACTACAGCACTGTTGTTCAGTGTGATCTAATAAACATTGGAAAATGCTTGAATATAAAATACAAAACAATGACAAGGAAATACAAAATTGTGAGTAGGAAAGAAAATTCAGAACATGGACACATCTTTATGCTAAGAAGGGGTTAAAATCTGGACGATATAACAAGACATAATAAACAAACCAGGAAGATTAGGGAACTTGGACAGAATTAATGTATTTCATAAAAAGATAAATGAACAAGTGGAATAAATTACCAGTAAAGGCAATTGAAACAAAGATTATAAATAAAATATGAAATATAAAGTATAAATGAGGTTGGAAGACTTAGATTTATTTCCTGAGAAAGAGGAAAGTGAATGATCATAAAGGGAAAAAATGGGAAGGTGAGACTAATATATTAAAAGTGGAAGGTTGCAACTGCATTCAATAAGTTATTTTTCATACTTGATTGAAGTAATTATTAAAGATAATTTATAATATATAATTAATAAACTAGTCAAGATGAACCTTTTTTTTTTTTACTTATAATTTCGGAAGACCACTTGACAAATGGAAAATGGTCAACAAGGGCAGCAGTACAAATAATGAGCATTATGTATAAGCTAAGCAAATTGTACTTTACCTGGAGAAGTTACAGTGTAAATATTTTAAAAGAACAGATGAATGTGAGGACTCCCAACATAAAATAAAATAGGAATAATAAATACCCTCAAGTTTGAAAGGTCAAAAGTCTCTCAGACACAGATTAAATTTTCATGGTGTTTTTGCTCGAAATATGACTTTGTTCCCCTAACAGAAACATGACCTCAATTAATTTGTGTTCTAAATAGAGCAGTACAGAACAGTCTTTTTATGGTTGTAAAATAAAAATAAGTATGCTAAAAATCTTCCATATACAATAGACAATTCATATAACATAATGAATATAAAGTTTTTCCTCAATTCCTCTTGCACATTCAATAGCAGAATCTTTAAGAGTACAAAGATTTTCTGTGAAGCATCTGCAAGTTATATTTTTGTAGTTAAAGAGAACAACAGCATCCTATAAGGATACGCAGCATCGTTTCAAAAAAGAGAAAACAGACACCTAACCCTGAAATAACCTGACTTTAGTTGGATTGGGCCTGTGTATAAAGATACTTCTGTTGTAAATCCTGGTAGCATTAGTGCCTTGGGCAGTATGTTACAGAAGACAAAGAATTTCACTTTTGCAGTCAGTGCCACAATACTAAGACATCAAGAATACTAACCTCAGCCAGATCTTTTAAAGCTGGTGTTCTTTAGCTCAGTGTTTTGACAATGGCTTTCTCAAGGGCATATAATTTTTACTGTTAATTTGTTTGCAGTCTTTTATCTCCATAGCAAGAATCAATGTCATTTAATACTCAAACCTCCTGGAGGGGAAACAGCAGAAGCTGGGTTAGGTAAAGTCCAGAATGAACTTTCAATCAGCCTAGCATGAAAGTGTACCAAGACTCTGAATTAATTTCTGCCTCCCCACAACTGGTAGCCTACAGCCTGAAGATTACTTTTCTCTGGACATCTTTTCCTCAAAAGAAACATGTAACAGTCCAGTGCCTTACCTGCTCCTGCATAGTCTTCCATTTACCACCCATGTCACTCTGACTGGGAGGAGTAATTAGGTAGCTGGGAGGCACCCCTCTTGTAAATGTGAGTGACCCAGTAGAGATCACTGGGCTAAGTCACCAAGGAGGGACCACAACTGAGATTCCTCTACTTTAGCTGGTTTAAATGGGAGCCCATCGTATACAACAGGAACCACAATAGTGAAAGGTGGGACTAGAGCTTGCAGGAGACATTCCAGAACCGGAATCTGGTCTGGTGGCATTGAGTTGCTAGTGTTTTGGTGTAGGTGGACACATATTTATGCTAAGAAGGGGTTAAAATCTGGAAGATATAACAAGACATAATAAACAAACCAGGAATTGTCACTTACAAATAATGCTTCAAATCATATGAGGCAAGATACATTGAAGTATTTGGAAAGGCTAGACTTAGCTGAGTGAGACTACCAAGGCTGCCTTTACAGACAGTGTAGTAGAGCAGTTTTGATGGAGCTGGTTACAAGCATCTAAAATTATTTTTTTTGCTCTGAATCAACTACAGGAGAAACCTCTCCTTTTACTGACTGTAGGCAAAGCCTAAGCAAGCTACTCTTGATAATGCTAAAGATAGACTTTGTGAATAGTTTACTCAGTCTCCTCTTTAAGACTCATAATTTGGATGTCTTGACTGTAAGTCTAGGTTTTATTTACTCTGCGCTGATGTGTCATTGAAGGCCTTGGAAATAATTTGTAATTTTAAACACTTGAAATACTTGATCTGTAAAGGCTTTTCAGGCCAGATGTTTCATAAATTTGAAATAAAAATAAGCAGAACACATTTTCATCAAGAAAAAATATGGAATGAGCAAGACTAGATATATATATATATATATATATAAACATACAACCATTGCACTGGGCACCTTAACTCCTCTCTGGAATACACAGAAAGTTCACTTTAGTAAAATGCTGTATTAGAACATTCCCACCACATAAAGGTAAAATATAAAATCAGTTAGAAAGGAAGTCAAGTGGATTACACTAAAGTTGTATTAAAATGAGAGTTAATTGAGAAGTATTACATTACTAATATTTTATTTCATATGTGTAAAGGCAAAAAGGGGAAGGAGGAACACTGCTAATCGGCAGTTCTGTTTCCTAGAGGAAATCACCTATAGATTTCACAGATTATTTCACATAGCAAACAACTGTCTATTGAATTTAACAGCCATGTGGAACTGTAGGAAAATATTCACACCTTTGAAATTGCTGTGTACTTTTGAAGTTGCCTGCTCTTTCCTCTAGATTTCCTTCACAGGCTTCACTGAACTCTACAAATAATAAGGAAGCCTTGCTGCACTCTATACTATACAAGAGATTCCATTCTTTGGGTTGACTAGAATAATGTATTGGTTTTGTGTGGCAAGGCTTTGGTTGCCAGGGGGCTACATGGGTGGATTCTGTGAGAAGCTGCTAGAAGCTTCTTCTATGTCTGTGACAGAGCCAGTGACTGTCGGCTCCAAGACACACTCACTGCTGGTCAAAGCTGAGCCCATCAGTGACTGTGGTAACACCTCTGTGATAACATATTTAAGAAATGAGGGGAAAAAAGTGAAGCAACTGCAGCCAGAGAGAGGAGTGAGAATATGTGAGAGAAAGAACTCTGCAGAGACCAAGGTCAGTGAAGAAGGAGGGGCAGGAGGTGCTCCAGGCGCCGGAGCAGAGATTCCCCTGCAGCCCTGGTGCAGCCCATGGTGAGGCAGCTGTGCCCCTGCAGCCATGGGGGGTAACGGGGGAGCAGATCTCCACCTGCAGCCCGGGGAGGAGCCCACACCAGAGCAGGTGGATGTCCAAAGGAGGCTGTGACCCCACGGGAAGCCCACGCTGGAGCAGGGTCCTGACAGGAGCTGTGGACCTGTGAAGACACAGGAGCCCACACTGGAGCAGGTTTGCTGTCAGGACTTGTGATCCTGCAGGGGACCCACGCTGGAGGAGCCTGTTCCTGAAGGACTCTGTGGAAGGGACCCATGCTGGAGCAGGTCACGAGGAACTGCAGCCCATGAGAGGGACCCCATATGGTAGCCGGGGAAGGGTGTGAGGAGTTCTCTCCCTGAGGAGGAAGGAGCAGAAGAGACAACACACGATGAACTGACCACAACCCCCATTCTCCACCCCCCTGCACCTGGAGGGCAGAAGATAAAGATTTTGGTAGTAAAGTTAAACCCTGGAAGGAGGGGTGGGGAAGGTGCTTTTAAGATCTGTTTTTATTTCTTGTTATCCTATTCTGATTTGATTTGTAATAAATTACATTATTTTTTTCCCAAGTCAGTTCTGTTTTACCCATGACAGTACTTGGTGAATGATCTCTCTCTGCTCTTATTTCAACCCACAAACCTTTTGTTACACTTTCTCTTCCCTGTCCAGCTGAAGAGGGGAAGTGATAGAGTGGCTTTGGTGGGCACTTGGCATCCAGCCAGGGTCAACCTACCACAGACAGTTTCATAGAATCATAGAATAGTTTGGGTTGAAAGGGATCTTTAAAGGTCATCTAGTCCAACAAGCAACGAGCACAGACATCTTCAACTAGATCAGGTTGCTCAGAGCCCCATCCAGCCTGATACTGAATGTTTCCAGGAATGGGACATCTACCACTTCTTTGGGCAACCTTTACAATATTTGACCACCCTCATTGTAAAAAACCTTCTTCCTTATATTTAGTTTGAATCTATCCTTTTTTAGTTTAAAAACATTACCCCTTGTCCTGTCAGAAAAAGCCCCCTAAAAAGTTTGTCCCCATCTTTCTTGTAACCCTCTTTTAAGTATTGAAAGGCTGCAGTAAGGCCTTCTCTTCTCCAGGTTGAGCAGACGCAACTCTCAGCCTGTCTTCATAGAAGATATGTTCCATGCCTCTGATCATTTTTGTGGCCCTCCTCTGGACCTTCTCCTCCTGTGCTGAGGACTCCAGAGTTGGACACAGCACTCCAGGTGGGATCTCACCAAAGCAGAATAGAGGGGAAGATTCACCTCCCTCAACCTGCTGGCCATGCTTGTCTTGATGCAGTCCAGGATACAGTTGGGTTTCTGGGCTGTGAGCTCACATTGCTGGCTCATGCCCAGATTTTTATCCACCAGTATCCTCAAGTCCTTCTTCTCAGGGCTTCTCTCAATCCTTTCATCCCCCAGCCTGTAATGACACACCAGAAGTTGCCTTGACCCATGTGCAGGAACCTCCACTTGGCCTTGTTGAACATTATGGGGCTCGCATGGACCCACTTCTTGACTGTCCCTCTGGATGGCATTCTGTCCGTCAGGCATGTCAACTGCACCACCCAGCTTGTTTTTTTTGGGAACTGGCTGAGGGTGCACTCAATCTGACTGTTGATGTTACTGATGAAGATATTAAACAGTACTGGCCCCAGTATGAACCCCTGAGGGACACCACTTGTCACCAATCTCCATCTGGACATTGAGCCATCAATTGCTACTCTCTGGATGTGACTATCCAACCAATTCCTTATCCACTGAACAGTCCATCCATCACATACGTACTTCTGCAATTTAGAGAGAAGGATGTTGTGGGGGACCCTGTCAGAGACTTTTCAGAACTCCGCATAGATGAGAATCATAGTTCTACCCTTGTTCACTGGTGTAGTCAGTCCATCATAGAAGACCACCAGGTTCGTCAGGCAAGAAGACATGCTGGCTGTCTCAAATCACCTCCCTGTCCTCCATGTGCCTTAGCATAGCTTCTAGGAGGATCTGTTTTATGATCTTCCCAGGTGCAGAGGTGAAGCTGACAGGTCGGTAGTTCCCAGAGTCCTCCTTTCTACCCTTTTTATCCAGTTTAGATAGTTTAAAGTCTTTCTCATTATTACTTCACTGCAAAATGTGATTCTAACTTTTTGAGTTAGGTGCCAAAACACAGGCACCTAGTGCCACTTGAGATTTCCCAGGAATCCAAGACAGACAGATATGTCATGCAGAAAATCTGCTACCCGCTGGAGTTAGTCATAAGGGAGGAAAGATACTCTGCAGAGCTGTATAATACCACAAGTTATTGTTTAGCCAGTTGAATTTTATTGCAGGTATCTACAACACAGGGTTTCAGGTTTGAACTGCAGTACCTACAGTCAGCTGTGTTAGAGCGAATAGCCCGAAAAGCTCCAGTGACTGTGTTAATAAATTCTGCATTGTCTATAAAAAAAAAAAAAAAAAAAAAAAAAAAAAAAGAGGAAGAAAAATGTGCTCTTATAGTAAAAGAAAATTCTGAATATTTTAGAGGTCTGTCTTAGGATAAGATGAAACACAACACTAAGAATCTATTTCCATACACTGTCAATAAAAGGAAATCTAGCAGATTAGCTCAGATGTAAATGTTTATATTTTACCACTTGAAGCAAAACTAAATGTCCAGCTGAGTTTGGTGTAAGGAAGGCCTGTCCACAGATCCCTGTCTCAGACGGCTTAGAGGCTCCCCTGGTGTTTATGTCTTTAGACTTGCTGCTCTTGAGACAAGACCTTTGTTTTGTTCCTGGCCAGGAAACCCAACAAGATCATCATATTCATGATGAATATATTTACATTGTTTGAAGGGTGTGTTGTAAGAGAATTTGTATCTCTATGCTAATAGCACGCTTGTCATGCTCACTAATCCTTTGTTTCAGTGCCCCAGAAGTCTTTCCTATGCAAATCAATTCACAGGGGCACTTTAACATGTAAATCGCAGTCTGTCTCACATGTATGGAATTGAGGGATTTTAAATTCTTTGTCTGTGGGGAAGTAATGAATGGTACTTATTTAACATATACTACTACATTAGATGCATCTCCAGTACTTTGTGTCAGTACTGTACCAAGTCCAATAGAGCATTCATAGTTTTAGGAGTACAAGAGAGAAGGACCAAAAATCTATTATAAATATATTTCTTTTCCTCTTTTATGTACCAAAAGTAGAAATCCTGATAAAACATTCAGTGGTCTAGGAACTTGACTGAGAATATGATACTGCTCTTTCATTGTGAAGTGAATGCTAACTCCCATGGGAAAATGTTACTGAATGTTTTTAACTGAATCCAAGCAATTTCACATTAAAAAAAGAAAAAACATAGCATTTGTCAAGTCAGAAGAGAACTGATTCACCAAATGATGATACAATATGTACAAACCCAGACATATACAAAGAGTTAGACAAGCTAAATAGAAGAAAATTATGTATAGGGATACTTGTGAAATTAAAACACATAGAAATTATTGATTCTGAATAATATGAATCTTGGTGTATAAAAGGAATTAGCAAAACTATATCACTCCAAATTTTTGCAAAAATTCAAGCAGATGACGGGAGAAGGTGGGGTTTTACAAGGCAAAACCAACTGGTATTCAAAATTATATCAAAAGATAATAAAGTCCTGAGGACTGTACTTAGCAGAGAATGGTCACAGACAACTGCCTCTATGCATGGGGCTGTATCAATATGAATGTGTTACTCTGGAAAGGATAGACTGTCTTCTTTATCATGAAAATAGAAAGTTTGTTTTTTGATTTGGTTTAAGCTGAAAACTGAATTTTAACCTAAAGAAACACATGATAAATGGTAGAATTCTGCACGCTTGATTCTAGCCATATTCTTTGTCTGCAGGATAGCATAGTGACTGTATAGTCTTAATAAAAAAGTTAATCCCATTCATTTCCACCTAATTTTGTACTTTATTCTGTATGCAGTGTTTATTTACATTAAAGAATGACACATGTCAAAGAGGTTGGTTTTTAGACATATGGCAGGTCTAGATACTTTTGGTTGGTTGTAAAGAACATACTTAAGCCTATAGTTTTAATGATAATTATCTAGGTACATTTTACAGTGCAAAACTGTAAGGGAACTTCTTTCACTGCTTAACCTGGAAGGACTTATTTTTAAATAATGCCCGTCAAAATCAACAACATGCCTTTTCTAAAGACAAAAATGTGATGCCATTCTCTTCAGTAAATCAGAAAACAATTTATGAGTAGAAAGAATCTGACATGCTTGGCAGACCAGAAGAATTAAAAACTATATACCATTTTTTGAGAATCTAAGCCATCTAAGAAGGAAATTAAGTCCAGGTAAAACTAGAATCCAAATCATCTTTGGAATTAGATACGTATACGTATGTACCATTTCCCCCATGCCTCCTCCTCCCTTGAAATATGGAAATAGTCTCTCTTACCTGTAAGTGATATGTAACTGTGTTGGTATGACCTTGACTAAATGCCAGGTACCCACCAAGTCGCTCTATCACTTCCCCCCTTTTCCCTTGTTTTCTCAACAGGGCAAAGAGGCGAGAGAAAATAAGATAGAACAACCCCTGTTGGTAAAAAAACCCAAAACAACAGTTTTAATATAAGCAAAGCAAAGCAAAGGTCCGCGCACGGAAGCACAAGTAAAGAAAACAGATTTATTCTGTACTTCCCATGAAGAGGCGATGTGGGGCCTTCTCAGGATCAGGGCTCCCACATGCGTAGGGGTTGCCTCAGAGGACCAAGGGTGACCCCAGCCCCTTCCTCCTTTCTCCCAGCTTTATCCTGAGCAGACGTCATATGGTCTGGGATATCCCTTTGGTCAGTTCGGGTCAGCTGTCCTGGCTGTGTCCCCTCCCAAGATCTCGCCCACCCCGTCCCACTGAGGGGGAAATGTCGGAAAGAGCCTTGGTGCTGTGTAAACTCTGCTCAGCAGTACCCACCACACCAGGGTGCTACCAACACCCTGCCAGCTCCAACATAAAACACAGCACCGTGAGGGCTGCTATAGCAGAAAAACAATTCTGGCTCAGCCAGACCCAGTACAGTAACCAAATCCACAATACTTAATTTTCAGATCTCCACTAATTCTCCAGGTTAAGAGAACAACACAAAGTTTTGCAGAAACACTTCAAGGGATGGGAGCCATCTCACTGTATATAAGTATAGAATGTGAAGTACTGCATCCAAGTTAGTCATCTCCTTTTTTGAAGGGAAATAGGCATTTGTAGGATATGAATCATCTCTTTCTAAAATAGGTCAAAAGACTTGTGCCTTCAAATGCCCATTTTTCCTTTGACTGAAAATGGAATTTCAGGTGAGTGATTCAGCTGTAGTTGTCTGCACCATAGATGCCTACAATGAGGTGAAAAGTATATTGCCCAAAATTATTTTCATGAAATTACTGATTTGAAAAACACTTTTATGAAGCTGAAGTTGCAGTATCATCTCATACTTGTCATAAAAAGTATGTGCAAGTATATCTAACATCTTCCTGTCAGGGTAAAACTATAGCATATTTTAAAATTGCTATTTAAAATGATAAAATTTTAAATTATTAGTTTGGGTGAATTATATTAGTCGTTCTCTAAAGGTCTTTGCTATGGTACAAAGACTTTTTTTCCCACACTTGGCTAAAGATAAAATGTAGAATTTGCGTGTATATGTACCATAGTACTCTTTCTGTAATTGGTTGTACTTGTGCACACATTTGCCAGGCATGCTTGGTTGTTTTTTTTTTTTTTTTACTTTTCGAAAAAACATGTTTAAAGTTTTACCTCCTCCTTCTTTTCTCCATGTAGCAGCTTTACCTAGATGAATGGGAGCAAACAGAGTCTTCAAAGGACCTTTTCTTCTGTGGTCTAGTGTCCACAGAGGTGATATTTATCTCACCTAACTTTAGGTGTCACCACTGCAGTTTTCTGTAGCTATAACCTTTCTTTGCAATTGGTGGTGAGAAATAGAAGTTTTAAGGCATGATTAACATGAAATATTAAATTCCTGTTAGATGTATCACTCCTGAGAAGTACCTACTGTCATTCATTGAAAATAAACATAATGTGCCAGTCTCAGACATAAACCAACTCTACATTGCTCAAAAAAAGTGATCCAAGGAGCACCAATTAGTTGCTCTCTCTGTTCTTGGCTCTCTTTTGGACTCTTCCAGCTATCTCTCTCTTGCCAGACAAGCAGTTACCTGTACATAGCTGAATTGGTAATGTCAATTAATCTTGGGGCCAGGACATGGTTTCTTACCTTCAAATACCCAGTCCAGTCTGTAGGGAATTTATTTTATTTTATTTTATTTTATTTTATTTTATTTTATTTTATTTTATTTTATTTTATTTTATTTTATTTTATTTTATTTTATTTTATTTTATTTTATTTTATTTTATTTTATTTTATTTTATTTTATTTTGTTTTATTTATTTATTTTTTGTGATATCCTTAATTTGTACAGCACAGTTGGCACCACTTACTTTCTAGATGGAGCCTATCTGAAAATATGACATCTATTAAGAAACAGATCTTTCTTCACCTCAGTAATTGCAAGCATGGGGAAAACCAGAAAGAAATGCAAGACTTCAGTAAAGCAGAAGACTATTAGTGGCGTGAAGTGATTGTTGTCTGTGCAATATGTGATTAGGAAATAACCTGGAAAAATGATGGATAGGGTACAAATAACTTCACAGGGCCAAGTTTTGTCTGCTCCTGGCATGGTAATTTTACTTCTCTTTAACATACCAGTTTATGTATAGCTGCAATTAAACCATAAAATGCGTCCCATTTTCAAATAAACAGCTAGAGAATAAGTGCAGCATCCAGTGGAAATTTAAGTGCTGGTGGTGATGTATGGAGTATTTTGAAACATTTGAGAACCATGAGCTGCAGATAGTAATCTCAAATATATGGTAGTATTTAATGTGCTGTCCAACTCTTGTGATGTATGTTAATTTCTTCATTTAACATTTGTATGGTACTGTGGTGATGACCAGTTCTGTTTTGCTGGATGTTGCTTAAGAGCACAATAAAATGAAAATTTGTGACCTTTTCCCTGACACTATGACAAAGTCATAATGTTAGTAAACCACTGTTTTTCTACAGTTCTTTAGTGGTTCCCTTCTACTGTAAGACAAAGCGGCAAAAGAGGATCATATTTTTGCCTTCCATTAGAGTTCTTCAGAGTTTTACTTTATTAGGATACCTGTTTCATGTCAAAACCATTATGGCTTGTTTAATTAGTCTGAAAAAGTGTCTATACACATTTTCAGTTTTCCTGCAGAAGTGTTCATACTCTTGTCTCCAAAATAAGAGTGAAAAATACAAAAGCAGTAGTGAATTATCATTCCATCAACTTCTAGGCAAATCCTAGTTGCCTGCAAAGGAACCCAAAAGAAATGTTATGGCTTTTGAAACCATTTAAAGGATCTTTTATAGGTCAATTGTAGTGCATGAAAAGGTGGCGACAGTACAAAGAAATGACCTTTATTCATGATCTTTAAATGTTGATATTTCTGAAATAAGTCTCACAGTTTCCGTGATCTGGTGGGAGGGTTTTGTTTTGTTTTGTTTTCTAGTGTTTGAAGGTTTAGACAATATAAGGTCAATAAGGGACTTGTTCTGACTGTACCCCTTCATTTCTCCTGATATTAGAAGTATTGAGACTTCTGCCCTTTATAGAAAACAGAGCTGGGTTTTTAAGATCACAATATAGCCTGTACACATTTTTGAGCCTGTGTTTTTCACATTGCATCTTTAAGAAAGAATATGCTGTATACTCTCCAAAAGACACAGAGAGGGTAAAGAAAATGCCATCCACATAAATACATGCCAAAGTATATTTACAGCATCTTTCAATGAGATGCTCCAGTTATTTTTATCTCCTCTTTAGATTCCTTCTATTTGTGCTTGCTTACATCTACTTGGGAGTTGTTAAAGGAGAGCAGTGTGTAAGACGAGGAGTTTGTTTCTGTTGTCACAGCTTTGATACATATTCATCAGTCCACAGAGCTTTGTCTGGTTTTGGTTTGTTTTTTGGGGGTTCTAGATATCATTGCACATTGAGAATATATGTGTTTGTGCATATTTACTTATTTGTGTATAGATTAGTAAGGGGATTATTTTGCCTGGGCAGGCCAAAGGACATCTACTTGCTGACATGAAAATGTCTCTGTGCCTTTTTGCTACCAGCATGGGGTTAGAGCATATTGCTATGGAAATGAGCTCCTTACTATTTATATTTGCCAGCTCTCAAATGATTCATTAATGGTATCACCTTATGTAGCTTGGCACAACTATACCTTCTTGTGTGAACAAAGTGCTATTGCATCAATAAAAACAGCAAAAGTGCTGTTCATTATATTTTAACAAATGAGGAATTTAAAATCCATCAGATTGTCATGTGTGAGACAATAACGTGATTTACATATTAAAATGCCCCTGTGGGTGGATTACC
Organism: Athene cunicularia; assembly: GCF_003259725.1. NCBI lineage: Eukaryota > Metazoa > Chordata > Aves > Strigiformes > Strigidae > Athene > Athene cunicularia. The sequence goes on along the minus strand of NW_020799091.1, from coordinate 35,632,110 downwards.
ATAGAAAAGATCATTACATAGTAGAGCTGTTTTTCCCCTTCATCAAAATCTCTTTTTAAATGTCTCTTAGAGAAACAAGTGAAGTGAAAACTGTCTTGATTATATATCTCATTTCATTTCTCTTGTCTTTAAAAATCAGAGAAGTTGAAGAGCCCAATAAAAAACCAAAACAATCCAGCTTAAGAAATAGGAGAAAAAAAATCCCTGACAAACTGAAAACAGCTATGGAAAGAGGAGAGAAAAGGTGGAGCAGGGGGTGAGACAACAATATATTCTGTGTCTACTGATACATTAGATGAGTTTGCACAAGCAGAATAGACCTTGAGAAGTTTATGTCAAAAACAAAACAGAAATGTTTGCTCCAAGATCGACTGTTGTCACATGTACAAATACAACAAACTAGAACCAATTTTTTTCTACAAATTAGTTAATTCTGTGAATACATTTTGCTTTTTCACTTACATATTAACAGCACAAGAACAATATGCATTCATGATTAGACAAAAAAGGAATACAGTATATAGAAATTAAGGCTATGATTGAAAGAAGATTTTGGTGTAGCACTTACTTATGCACCTAGAATTTGTACTCTCATATTTCCAGAATGAGTATTTTTGCATGACAGAAAAATGCTAACACTGACAGGCACCGGAGTGAGAATTTCCACATGTAAAACACATCCACACATACAGAAATATGCATGCAAAACTAGTCCTTGGACCTCCACAGAACTGATACTGGAAAAGCATCGAGGCAGGTGTCCATACGTGCAAAGCCTTTTGGATACAAGCAGAGACCAATTTGAAAGTTAGGCTACCAAGATGTAAATTTCTCCCCACATTCTTATTTACTATTTTGTGGCGAAAATACACACACTGGTGAATTTTGATTCTCAGCGTGATCTACATTTTTTTTTTTTTTTCACAAAACAGACTTCATTGCTTTTCCTGTGATTTATGTCTGCTTCTTCTAATGGAGCACTGCAATGATGCTTTGTGGCATAGGATCAGCTTGAGCAGTTTCCTAAACTGTAGCTTGTGGACTGCCTATGATTTACAAAAAACCCTTGCTTTGGCTATATTGCTGATCACATAGTACAGACCTCTTATTTTTCATCTCTCTGTGTAAATCATATATATATATAAAAAAAAAAAAAGCTAAAAAAAATCAAATGATTTCTTAACATTATGTCTTCATGGAAGGAATTGCCGTTGCTTGTAATCATTAATTAGTTTTTAGTGGTCAGTATGAGCAGAGACTGGTTCATGAGAGATTCTGTGTTTAAAAACATCCCACGACAAAGTTTCTGGAAACTTTATCTTTTCAAAATTAAATTGGAGCTGAGAAAATGTCTCTGTGCTGTCTGCCACAAATTCCTAAAGCCTCCAGCTGCTGATTTAGAGATTTTTGCAAGATTGTGTATTCTTGAGGCAAGTTTAATAAAACATTCTGGTTTTGTATAATCAATCTTTTTGTCTGTGTGTTTGCTCTGATCCAAAACCTATTAAAGTCAATTAGAGTGACTGTGTAAATGAAGTGATGTAATGATAATGTAAGAGTCATTGTGCTGTGCCTTGCATTAAGCTCTAAGCCAACTTTTTGTAACTCAGCTATTTCCATAAACCTTAGCAGATTTGGACAGACCAAGTGATCATTCAATTAATGAAAAAGTCATACTCTATCTGTTGATAATCCCCTGCATGAAACAGTTTCTCATATTACAGAGTCTTTACCTCGAAAGTTCCTTTTGTTTGTGGATTGTTAGTGGTATATACATATCAAGCAGCACTGACAGTCTCTGACACGTTTCAAGCAAAAATTATACTGAACATATAAAATTATTATTATTACTATATTAAAGACATAAGAAATGAAGAAATCTTCATTATATTTCTTTGTTTTATTACATATAATCTCTGCCTAGTAAGTGTTTAGGAAAAAATGGTCTATTTTTGACCTCCATTTTGAAGAAAATAACAGAGTTAATTTAAATTGGTTGTTCCTATGCCTTTTTGTTTTGAAACCTGACATTTCCTCTTAGGAGAAAACAAGATATATACATGGATGGAGAGAGGAGAAAATAGAAGATAAGAAGAAAGTGGATTGTGAAGGTATATGTCAATTAATTTGCTGAGACTGCAAGGATGTGTGACAAGACCGCTGCTACTATGCCAGGGTCCCTAGGCTTTGTAAAATGTTTGGGTTTTTTTTTGTTTGATTTTATTTTTTCCAATCTGTTGCAGACAAATCTTTTTTCTGTAGGTTCAGCATCGATTTTAGCATGAAATCAAAGTGCAAAGAAGGTAGAAGAGTAAATGGCAAAATTGGAGCACAGAAGATGATTGATAGAGCAATAGAAAAAAGATAGGGAGTACTAGAAAGAAGGCTGGTTTTCCATTTCTTTTCAGAGAACATACTGAAAACTTTTTGTTATTTAGTTCCTTCTCGTAGCTTATTCTAAGCAGAGCATCTTTAGTGACCAAGGCAGGGGATAAAAAAAAGGCAGACAATAGCACTGTTATCTTGGGGTGGTAATGTTGACTAAAATTTCCTAAAAGGTCAGAGTGAGAAATAAGCTGCCAAATGGGCTTTTTGTAGAAATGCTTTATTAAAATAGCTACCTAACTTGTGTCTCAGAACTATCTATCAGATCAGTATTACAGTAGTGTAAATGTGCACACTCATTCCATTGTAACAGCACTGTTATCTGGTTGCTCTAGCAGTCCTGTAATCTTCCCTGGGCACACAAACATGAAGTCAACAGTCCTAATTCAGTGAGTCCCCAACCTTTTTATTTGTTTGATGAAATTTTTCTGTATTTTCTTTCAACAACAGTTTACTCCCATCATGTAATTTTCCAAAGTGGATATTTTTGTCATGATCATGATTTTTTTTTGAAAACAAAAGGGCTTTTATTGTGTCCTATGAAAGTTAAAGTTAGACCTCAACTTCATAAGATTGCTAATCATTACACCTTCATATGTTTCTATGACCTTCAACCTCGCTACAGTTCACTTCAAACTGGTTAGGACTTGTACCTCAATGTTCTTTAGACACAAAACCAAAGACAAAAATCAAAAGTCTTGCAAAAAGTTGTTACTCATATACTTCAGGAAGGGAAGAGTTAATATTTGGTCTAAGCTAGAAGTCACTCTCTGTAGCCAACAGAATTTATCTCTGGAATATCTTCTCCTGTCCTAACAGGTTTAGGATAGTTGTTCTGGGTGTCATTTTTAATGGTGAATTTCACCTCTGATAATGCTTATTTTTATTCTTTCACACTGAAATCAAACTTCGGTTAGATGTGTAATTAATAGACAGTTACAGCTAAGTGTGAAATCCTGTTCCTCAGGAAGAATTTGACTCCTCTTTGAGCACATATCCATCATAAAGTATCAGTATTGCTGAGGCTAAGATTCTTCCTAATTTCCCAGACAGCTTTTCTTCCATTGGCGCAGGAAAAATTTCCTCAAATTTATCAACCGGAGGTAAGGGGCACCTCACAGCACATTCATTATGAGCTTCAGTCCCTTAGATTTTTTAATAAATTACATTCAAGAGATTCTAGGATACCATTGAAAGTACTCTTAAAGATTATTAGAACAAGACAGTAAGCTGAATATTGCTTTCAGCAATAATCTTGAAATCAAACTGAGCAAGATAGGGTGCCTACTAGTAGAATTTGTGCTTTTCTAATGAATGATTATCTTCTGCTTGTCTAGTACTGCTGGTGTGCTGATACTAAGGGCTCACTAATTCACTCTAGATAATCATCCTGTCTGAGCATGAGAGACTAGGGCCACAATACACATTATAAGATTATTTAAATTTGTCTTTATAATATTACTTGCATTTGTCTGTTATCAAGAAAATACCATGAAAAGAAAGACACAAGAAAATTATGCCAAAACTTCAACATTTGAGTCAGGACATTTTTTGGCAAAGTAGCAAATTAGGGCTAATTATTGTACAGAGCCAAAAACATTCTCTTCAGGAGAATGATGAAATACTTTCCTCCCACTCTCCCACTCTTACTTCTGTGTAGCTTCTGCTAATTTCACTGTGACTCTGTTTTAACTGATTCTGAAAAAAACACTGTCCCACACCACCTCCGGAGAAATTCTTGAAGGTTTTCTGCAAAACTCTTCAAAATTTTCAGTCTGTGCCTAGAATATGTGGTTGAAAGTGAAACATCTTTCAAAGTGACTATTGTTTTGTGGAGGTGTTATCTATATCCACATCTTCTTCATATCTTTTCCTTTAGAAGCACTGGAGCTCCTGGAAGAGCGTAGAAAGGACAGTCCACACACCTAACAACTCAGATTGTTTTTTATTTATGCACGATAATCATAGAATCATAGAATACCAGATCGAAAGGGACTTCAAGGATCATTTGGTCCAACCTGTCATGGCAAAAGCACGGTCTAAACAGGATGGCCCAACACCCTGTCCAGCTGAATCTTAAGTGTCCAGTGTTGGGGAATCCACCACCTCTCTGGGGAGATTATTCCAGTTGGAATCTCCCCACCAGTAACTTGTACCCATTACACCTCTTCATTTCCATGTAACTCCTTGTAAAAAGGGAGTCTCCATCTTCATTTTAGCTACCCTTTAAATACCGGAACATGGTGGCAAGGTCTCCCCTAAGGCTTATTTTCTCAAGGGTGAACAAACCCATTTCTCTCAGCCTTTCCTCATACAGCAGGCTTCCCAGCACTTTGATCATCTTTGTGGCCCTTCTCTGGACGCTCTCCATCCTGTCCACATTTTTGTGGGGGACTAAAACTGAACACAGTATTCCATATGTGTCCTGACAAGTGCTGTGTAGAGTGGGATAATTGCTTCTTTAACTCTTGGTGACACCCTTGTTGATGCAACCTAGCACCCTCTCATCTTTCTTTGCCACTGTTGCAGAACACTGTTCACTCATATTGACCTTAACGTACACCAGGATGCTTAGGTTCCTTTCCACAGAGCTGCTCCCCAGACAGGTGTGCAGCCAGTGCAGCCTTTGCTGCACTCCTGTGTTATGTTATCCCAGGTGCAAAACCTTACACTTGTCCTTGCTGAACTTCATAAGATTCTTCTTAGCCCACTCCTCTCCCTTACAAAGTGTCCACTTCCCCACTCAGTTTAGTATCAGCAAACTTCATCAGGGTACACTTTTTCTCCCATCATCCAGATCACTTATGAAGATATTAAACAGAGTTGGGCCCAATATTGATCCCTGGGGGAACCCACTTGTGACAGGGTTCAAAAAAGAGCTCTTTACCACCACCCTCTGGGTGCAGCCTGTCAGCCAGTTCTCCACCACTGCACAGACCACTTGTCTAGACCGTAACACATCAGTTTCTCTAGGAAGAGGTTATGGGGAACCATATCAAAAGCCTTGGAGAAATACAGGTGAACAATATCCACCACTCACCCCACATCAACTGAGCAGATGACTTTGTCACAGAAGGCAATCAGGTTTGTCAAGCACAATTTGCCCTTGGTGATTCCGTGCTGGCTTTTCCCAATCATGTGTTTCATTTGACTTTTGATAGCCCCCAGGAGGATTCATTCCATAACTTTCTGAGGGATTGAAGACTGATATGCCTATAATTTCCTGGATCTTTTTTTAAGACCTGATTGTAGATGGGGGTGACATTAGCCTTCTTCCAGTCTTCTGTGATGTCCTCCAGTCTCCACAACTTCTCAAAGATTATGGTGAGCGGCCTCACAATGATGTCAGCCAGTTCTCTTAACACCCTTGGGTGGATAATGTCATTTGTAGGGGTCAAACTCCTGTCCACAAACCAAGTCTTCCTTCACTGTCAGTGGGTCTGTGTTTGCATCAACCTGGGTTTTTGTTGACAAGGTCCGGGGTCCAATAGTGCTGGTAAAGACAGAGATGAAGAAAGTGTTGAGAACATCTGCCTTTTCAGTGTTGGTGACTAATTCACCTCTCCTGTTTAACAGTGGGTCAGTATTTTTCTTCTGTTTCTGCTTGTTGTTTATGTACCTCAAGAACCCTTTCTTATTGGCCAATTTATTCTCTGGCCAATTTAAATTTGAGGTAAGGTTTTATTTTTCTAACTGCATCTCCGCACGCCCTGACAATGTCTTTGTAGTTCTCAACTGGTTTTCATCCTTTTTTCCATCCCTGATACTCTTGTCTTTTGGCTCTGAGCAGACTCAGAAGCTCGCAGTTAAGCTGAGCTTAACCTACCTGCTCTGCCTACTGTGGCAGGTGCACCTGCCCAGTGAAAGCAGAGCTTCCTGGTTGCTGAAGTGTAGCAGCTCCTGCCTGCCTTTGTTCTCAGGGCTTCGTGGTAGTTGGGGCCTTTGGCCAATGAGAGCCGCTATTGACTACAGGTCAGATTGGGTCTGGGTATCAATGGAGTCCCCTGGGGAAGACAGTTTCAGCTTGTCTCCTGGAGCAGCAGCTGCGGTCGAGAAATCTCCCCTTGGGTCAGGACGCTGCCCTGAGGAGGTCCTCAAGGTTGAGAGTCATCACTTGTCAGGTGAGTGATAGAGCATTTTGGGTTGCCATTAAACCTTAGGGAATGGGGCTCTGTAAAGCATTTTGGGTTGCAGATAAGCCCTAGGTAGTGGTGCTTTGTTCTGCTTTTCAGGTTGCCATTAAACTCTATAGAGTTTTTTGTTATTCCTTTTGGGTTGCCGTTAAACCCTAGAATATTATTCTGTTCTCCTCTCACAGACATTCGAACCTGTAATTTATGAAGAGCTAACTAATTGTGTTAATAATAAATTTTTAATTTTTGGTGGTTGGTGGTTTATTTGAAAGCCTCTGTAACACTACTTCCCTTATCTTTACAGGGGATGAACTCCAGTACTTCCAAGAGACCATCCTTGAGAAACTTCCAGCACTGGCTAGCTCCTTTATTCTCCATGGAAGCTTCCCCCACAATCCCTTCTAACTGAATGCTGAGGGAGCTGAAGTTTGCTCTTCTAAAATCTAAAACCTTTGTCTTAGTATTAACCTTCAGCATGCTCAGCAAAAACCCAAACTTCATGCTATTTTGATCACTGAAGCCAAGACTATCACTGACTGACATATTACAAAGCAAGTTTTCTTGGTTTGTGAGTAGCAAGTCAGCAGTGTCTCATTCCTGGTTGGCACATCTAACATTTTTATGAGGAAGCAGTTCTCTATGCATTCTAGGAACTTGATAGATGACATTTGAGCTGCTGTATTGTTCTTCCACAAATGTCTGGGTAGCTGAAGTCACCCACAAGAAAGAGGTTCTGTTGACCCAAAGCCTGCTTAAGTGACCCAAATGGTGCTTCACTGGCTTTATTGTCTTGGTTTGGAGGTCAGTAGCAGATGCCTACTGCAAGATCCCCCTTGGAGACAACCCCTCTGCTCTTGACTCAAAAACATTTGATAGGGCTGTAGCTGACTTCTATACGTTCAAGGTTCTCCTTAACACAGAGTGTGACTCTTCCACCTCTTCTTCCCTGCCTGTCTTTATGAAACAGCCTATAGCCATCTATGGCAATCCACCAGTCATGTGAGTTGTCCCACTGTGTTTCCTATAACACAACCTTCTGACTGAGCATGGAGCTCCAGTTCTTCCTGTTTGTTCCCCAGGTTATGTGCATTAGTGTAGATACAATTGATCTGATTGCTCTTCTGGTTCACATCTTGGGAGGCAGCTCAGGATCATTTGTCTCTGCTCTGGTTCCCCAGTTGGATACAATGGTGTGAGCGTTGGTACTTTGGACCCTGCTCCTCCTGAGTCCTTGAGATCTAAGCCTGCTTCATCCAAGCTGTCAAGCCTGTTGCCAAAGATTCCCTTGCCATCCATCATAAGATAGGTGAAAACAGAAAATATAATACTATCTTTTCCACTCTTTGGCATGGAGGTGAAGTCAAATTTGTCCTTATATAATATTTGCCATGTATAGGAAGCATATAACTGGTAAGTTTGCATGCTCAAATACAGAAAAGAAGAAAAAAAAAATAAATTATGTACCTAAAAATATCTCCCCTGACTTCATATATTTTTAAACATCTTAGTAATAAAAAAAGGATTTTCATTTTACTTGTCTCCTAATCAGCTATCAGAAGCAACTCCCAGAAGCTTTTGTGTTGACATTCAAAGGCTTCGTAGGCTGCTAATGCTGCACATACTTCTATAGAAAACAGGAATTATATACCTTACAAGCTAAGATTTTGCTGGTGCCAACTGGGGCTAGCTGTACAGTTGCTGTGTGAGATATCTGTAATAAAATTTTACTCACCTGTGGGGACAGTGGAACCACAGGTTTCCATCCTTCCTCTGTTCCTGTTGCTGTGTGTGTGATCTCCAGTGTATCTTTTTTGTTGACGTGAGCATAGCTTACCAAAGAAGTATCTTCAGTAAGTATTTTAGAGCAGGCTAATACAGTTTCTATCTCAGTATTTCTTTAAAATTGAATTCTAGGCTTGAGTGACACCAAAGAAAACAAATCCATTTTGTTTCAGTGAATCAAATAAGTGAAATACACTAATTCATATGAAACTCAAATAGTGGCAACTGAGGTTTCCGAACACCTCAAACTCCCCTTAATTTGCTTTTGAGGGAAGACTTCACAGCAGCAATTTTAGAAGATGCACAGCTGAAATGAGCGTAATTTAATTTGACTGTTGAAATAAAATGACACTGACACATATTTGGATGGAAAAGCAGAGGCAGATTCTTACCATACCGAGACTATCTCACTTAAAATATAGAATTACTTTACAAAAAAATCAGCATTCTTGATTGTGATTTGCTGCACTTTAATTAAAATCAAAGTCCTTCTTGAATTTTATGGATTGAACCATTTTATGCCATTGGAAGCCAATTTTAATTTACCAAAATGGCCCCCAATCTATGTTGGGATGGGAGACAGGATGCAGTTTGTGACAGCTCTATTAAATAGCTTGTGTAATTTCTCAGCTTTATAAGAAAATCTATACAGATAACATATAGCACACTATTTTTACTTTTACATACTCTGAAGATAGATGGGATGATAATGACTTACACGTATAAACATACTTTTCATCCAGAAAGATTAAAAAAGCATTAAATAAAATGAACATATAAAATGACAAACTTCAGACACATAGTCACATCTGTATTAGAAGTTCAGCAAATGCTTAACAACACACAGCACCACTACAAAAATGCATAGTGGGAGTAGAGAAGATCTAGTTATAAACTTCTAGAGAAGTATCTAATTATAAAACCATAACATGGAATCTGGTTTAAATGTAATTACTTGCATCGGAGTTTTCTGGTCTCTCCTACCCAGGTCCTTATACATCCCTCACCAGTGTAATATGTGAATATATCGCAGAAGATCATTAACTGATGTGACTAGCATTTGTCACATTTTATTCTCACACCTTTCCTTCAAGTGGAAAATTATCTGAAGATTTTTGATCTAGGAAGATGCATATATTTATATAATTAATGCCTGAGGTACTATGGACATTTGTGAGGGAAGGTAAGATCAAGTAAACTCTTGCTGGATTTGAAATGTCAGCAGATGAAATTCAGGTAATGATCATAGTATCTGGGAATTTCTTCTGCACTTTGAGAGGTGACCACGAACAGTTTTACTCAAACACACTGTCTTCCAGAGTGGAACTGCTGTTTTGTTTGTTTGGATGGCTGGGTTTGTGTTGGTTTGCTTTGTGTGTGTGTGTTTTTTTAAAGTACTGTTCCCTTATTTACAGTAGCATAGGTTTCACTGTGCATGAATGCAAGAAGTTTCACTGTTATTTACTTCATAGAAATATATGGAATATATTTTTAATCACAGTGGTTAGCTGTATTCAGCAATACTATCAGATTTTCAGTATAACGAAATAACAAAAAAAAAAAAAAAGTAATAGAATGATGGTATATTACTATATTACTTATTTTTAGGTTAATGTTAGGATGTCCTTTACACATCTTAGAGTTTTTTTGACACTTTTGCATTTAACCGTATTGATTTCCACTGCTTTTATGAGTAACTAAAAAAATCAAATAACAGAATAGAATGGCTAATTGTAAGAATTTCTTTGGTGTGTATGGACAGCAGAAATTTTTACTTTAGTTCATAATTAGATATTCTTGACTCCAGAATCAGGAAATATGAGATTAATTATTACCTTTTCTCCCATAACATGGTAATTTGAGAAGCTGCTGAGGAAGCACTGGAAAAGAAAATGAGAAATTGGAGAGGTGTGCTGGAGGATACAAAGAGATATCAGGCAGATCTTGAAAGAAGGACTCAAGAAATAGATTTTATGAGATAAACAGAGCAACATCAGAAGAAAAAGATCTCATTAATCTCCCATGCTTTTCCCTCTTTACAGATTGAACACCAAAACAGAAAGAATGCAGCTGGTTTAAGATCAGCAGTTTTGCTGTGAATAGAAGTTGAAGAAAACAGATCACTGAGCACCAGAGTGTTATAGAGAAAAAGATGCAGATTCTCCCTTAGCTCAGCCTTTCAAACCATTCTAGTCTACTGTGATTGTTCCTGAAAGGATAAGAGGGGCAGGGCTCCCAGACCCCTAAATCATTTAGGAAAGTCAGCTATATTAAATTTTAAAAGGAGGAAAAACCCCTCCACTTCCTGTGTTGCAGTAGTTCTGCTCCATTGTTGATTTACTGTAGTCTGGATTTAGGATGAGGTCCTGTACACTGTTTTGAATTAGACCATTTGATGGAATGTGCTGTAGGGAGGAATTTTTTTCTTTTGAATTTTTTTCTTTAAAAAAAATGTATGGAAAGTTTTCATTACTTTTCATCTAATAAAATAATATTGATAAACTTAAAAGATATAATTTCTTTAAGATCACACTCGAAATTTACAAATATATTTCGTATTTTTGCTTTTAACAGCAATTCAAAGGTCAAGTAGAAACTAAGAATGGATGTATACTTTGTGATGATATTGTCTAAAATGTGGATATCCTATTGTTATCTTGTAAAGTGGATTGTGATGTACTTTAGAACTGGTCACCACTCTTTTCCTACCCTGGTCTGCAGTTACTCTGGGAGTTATCCAGACTTTAAGATTCTTTCCAGGGTTAAGGCTAATCACAGAACCACCTTATCCCTCTTCACTACTTCAGTATCTACAGACTGTTCCTCTTCTCAAAAACATATAACACTTCTGTAACAGGAATTTTTACTGGCTTCTCTGACCTCTACCCAAGTACCACGATGTTGTTGACAGCCAAATGTATATGTTGGTTACCATGTAAGGAGAATGACTGGTCACTGTGGCACAGTCTTGAAGTGGCTGTAGCAGGCCAGACAAAAGAGGTGATGTGCTTCTTAAGCTAGGTCCTCTCTCTTCTGTGTGGCTGCTGTTGGAACATCTGTAGCTACAATAGCCGTGGTGTGTTGATTTTGAACAGCAAGCCTTCAGTGGTCCTTTCTATTTTGCTTTTGAAAGACTACGTCCATGGTTCTTAAATGAAGACTTTGGATTTTGTGGTGGTGCTGCAGTCAATTTCAGTAACCTTCAAGAATTTTTGTCTTTTTACTGTGCAAGTAAGCTCATATTTTATGATAGTGAGATGCTTAATTCTGTATATTTTCTCATCCATGTCTAAGTGAGGAGGCACATCTATAGATTCTTACTATGAAGTGGGTTTGGATGTGAAATACAGCAGAGACCTAGCTTAGACAAAGAGTAAGGTACCTTTTGGATGCTTATTACAGAGGATCTGTGTGGCTTCATGGAAGGAGGGCAAGCAACAGCAAAATGCTCTGTAGAAAATGTGTGAAGAAAAAAGTACAAAAGCCAAGAAACAAGTAGAATTGTATGAGATGTAAAGAAAGCAAAATAATGACAAGAAAATTTAGATTTTTACATAGACTTTCATCTCAAGAAATGCAAGATTTCTCAATAATCAAAATATGCTAATCTTTAAAATGAAGTTAGATCACTGAAAAATGAGGTTAATTTGTTGCTTCCTAGAGAAATATTCTAATAAGAGCTATAGCAACTAAAACCCACTGAACTGAGTCAGGATCTGAGACAGCAGACAACTGCATTCAGCTTGCGGCAGCTCCATTGTACCAAATTTAATTCAGAGCATTTAATATATTATTTTTTTTTTCCTTGTCCGCAGTTTCACGTATCTTCTTGGTACACATTTGAATGAATACAAAATATCTAATTCGTTTCAATCTGAGAGACACAAGTGACAGTTGCTTCAGTGATGCTGTTTTATTCTTAAAAAGAACAACTGTCTGATGCAACTTCTCATCTGGCATGTATATCGTCTTTCTTAAATGGATATAAAGGTGTTATCACACTCATCCTCTCTTCCTCCCTTTATATTGATCTTTACAATAGACAGTCTTAACCTTTGGAATTTATCACAATGTCTTTTCTTGCCTTATCAATTCTAGTGGCTTGAGCTCTCTGTATCTGCATTGAGATCTTTCCTATCTTCTTGCTTTTCTCACATTTCAAGAAGTCTAGTTGCAAAACTCTTGTTAGAAGACATATATAAATGTTTTGGGGTTTCTATTCAGTTTGAAAAACAAGTGGCTACACTCTCCAGGAATTAATATTATGTCTTAAAAGGAAGTAGCTCTTCTTCAGAAAAACCTATGTCTAAAGAAAGATGATTATCTCTGACCTGATCCTGTCCCTCTCATCCCATTTACTGTTTTTATTCTCTCTTCAGATTTCAGATTTGATCACATTTCTGCCAGAACATTTAGTTTTATTTAAATGCAATGACACAAACATTGCTAGTCTGGTTTCCCTTCATTCGCTTGCGCACTTGCTGTCAACAATGGTTTTATCAGCCATCAAAATCTAATTGAAATGGCAGTGCTGCATGTAGTCATCCAATAATTATGAAATAAATAGACTGAAAATTCAAATGCATTTGAAAAATCAGCCTCTAAAGTAACATAAACAGAAAAAGGTAATTAAAGATCTCTCTTTGCGATTTTTTAATTTTTTAAAAATGCATATTTGTTTGAGGACATCACTTCTAAGCTCCAGAGGTAGATTACTATGCATTGTTCCTGTATTACAAAAAGAAGACTGAGTGGATGGAGTTAATATGGAAAATTGTTCTGGTAAATAGTACAAAAAAGCACTTCATCACTGCACCACAAAAATATGCTTTGCTTTCTCTTTGGAGAACTCCTACAGTAATACACACATGGCAGTTAATAATAGATTATAAAAAGCAGTGCCCTTTATCATCTAAACATGAAATCTTTAGAGGCTTGCAAATAGAACAGTCTGTTCAGTGATTGTAGAAATGTGACGTCAAAAGGCTGTTCTGCTCTTTATTCGAAATCTCATCATGTTATTCTATATACTCCACACCCTACCTTAAAAAAAATCAGAGTTGTGGATTGTCCACAGGCTACAGAGTTCCGCCTTAATGGAAACAATATAGCAGTAGTGTATTTAAACTTTTGAAAGAAAAGGTAACAGCTCTCAAAAAAAGCTCTGGTCATGAATGTATATATATAGTCCTGTGATGGGTTGGCATAGCAACTATTTCTTAGAACTCTGTTGCTGCCTAAGTAAACAGCTAAAGCACTGAGCATGTCTCTACTAAGCTGTGTCCATCTGTAGTACAAGCATGTATTGTACACAAACATTTTCTTCCATAGATAGGGATATTTTAGCGGTACTCACTTATACTGCCATTGTTGTCAGAATTTTATCATGAAACCTTATTTTCATACTGCTTTTGTGATGTAATTGAACTGAAGATTCTAATATAAGGGGTTTTTTTTTAGTCCAGAGCAAAGTTTGGCATATATAGTCTCAGCCTATACAATTTTTAATGCTCTTGGTTTGCGTAGTTTTTTAATAGCATATTTTTCAGAATGCCAACAAAAGTTAAATGTGACATAAATTAGCCATGGCAATCACTTAAATGAGAGGCATACCAGATTGCACATATCATGAAAGGCTACTCCATAATTCAGTCTTCTATGTGTATTTGTGACAAATTTATTCAATGTGTTATCCTAATATATATTTTAAATGGTTATTCTTTAACCTGGCAGCCTTTCTTGACTACAAAACATGCATTTAGATGTATATCATCTGTTCTTGAAAAACAAATGAAGCTTGTGATCCTTTAAATAAAGATTCATTAATGAATACTTTATAATGAGTTTACAAAATAATTATTTAAAATTAATTTAATATAAAGTCTGAGTCATACGTGTCATAATCACTTCAAACACCTAACAACATGGTTATAACTATCTGCAACAGATGGTACTAATGTCCATAATATACTGGTAGACTATTAATAAATACCTTGTAGATGGCAATAATCTGTTCATTAGAAGTTATTATTGATAGATAAAAGCTCTCTACTCTTCTGTTAGAGTCTTTAAAAAATGACTAACCATTTTAGTTAATAAACCTTTGCAAACTATTTATCCATTTTTAATGAATTAAAGAATGTTGCAATTAGTATATTCTAAGTGTCTGATTCCCAGAGTGGAACGTTAGATTCTCTTTGATGTGGCTTCCCTGAACATTATGCTCTGCAGCTTCTCTCCCTAGTAAGCTTGACAATTCATGCCATCAATTATCAGTAACACACTCTTCTATCTTTCCCCCTTCATTTGTTTATTTCCTAGGAACCTCTTACGGCTCCTCTTTTCCGTCTGCTGCTTAGAAAAATATAATGCAGGGGGGAAAGCCCTCATGTCCCACCTGAGAGCATGTAGGCACAGAGGATAGCAGGGAACCAAAATTGCTTTGCTCCTGCTCTGATGTATTTAGATATGATATAAAATGCAATGCCTGTTAAAATGTTCCACTACAGCATTGACAGAGAATATGGTATTGTCTTGGGCTGGGATTTGTTTCACTTCACATTAGTTCTCCTTTGTCTTCTTCAGTAGACTGCTTGTGTTGTCAGTGGAGAGAAATAAGCATCTCTTAATAGGGACATGATATCTTAAGAGATGTGCCTTACTAGGTGTGATGAGTCATCCTCTGAAAGGGCTTAGCTCTCGAGCTTCTGCTGACTACAGAAAGAAGCTGGCAACTTGATTTGGCTGAATACTAAATTGTAGATAACGTAAATTAAGCGACATGAATGATGTCACTAGTGTGCGATTCAGCTCGAGGTTAAAATATCTAAATTCAGTTGTGTGTAATATACA
Source organism: Athene cunicularia (assembly GCF_003259725.1). NCBI lineage: Eukaryota > Metazoa > Chordata > Aves > Strigiformes > Strigidae > Athene > Athene cunicularia. Next base: position 35,616,958 of record NW_020799091.1, on the reverse strand, counting down.
TTGATACATCTATAGGTGCATCAAGTATCTAAACTTCCATCATAGTCGGTAGTGGCCTGTCAATACCTCATTCTAGAGAGTAGTTATCCTCTGTAAAGTAGGCAGATATATCTGATCAGCTAAACAGTCCTGAGGACTTCATTGGCTGTGTTTGCTTTTCCAGTGACTGTAATAGGATGTTGTGCTTCTAAGTCAGGTGTAGATGCTTACATTGGCAGACACCAGAATTTAGAGAATCTGAATTTTGCCACTAATGTCCAAAATAACACACTGCAACGAAGAAACAACCTGTGGTGGCATGCAAAAAATACACACAGTTATGACTGTGGGCTGTTCCAAAGGCTCTTGGGATTTTGTGTAATTTCATTGCTTTTTATCAACCATTATCATTGGAACAAAAAGCTTTTAGCAAGCATGGTGTCCTACAGCCTAACTTCTGTTTCATCATAGATGTTACAAAACTACTCCTGAAGTCTCAAATATTTTGGCTTAGTGCAGCACTGTTGCAGAGAATACAATGTCACTACATTCTGGATGAACAGAACACTATTCCTGTATGGCTTCAGTGTATACCTGAAAGAATTTATTTTTACTGACCTTGGGTTTATGATTCAATTGACTTTATATATGATGCTATCTTGGATTCTTAGCTCATCTGGGCAGTTCCAGTATTCTTGGGAAGCAGACAAGGCTTCTCCCATGGCGTCTGGCTGTCCTGACAGAGTGTGACAGAATGATAGATGCAAGCACTTGTAAATCTATGTCTTGTATCATTTGTTCTTAGATATATTGTAGCCCCTACCTTGAAACTGGCACATAACAGACTTAGCTGATGCTTCTGTCTCTCTGCATTTTCTGCATTAATATCAGGCTAGAGATTTCACATTCTTGTTCTGTTGGTCTAGTTGTGCACTGCAAGGCTGCTCTGGATAAGAAATCAGCAATGTATTTGTCAGTCTCTTTCATGCTTACACCTTGCAGTTTCAGAAGCATACACTAAAGGCTTTCTGTGACTGACAGTGTTTTTTATAAAGCACTCCCAAGTGATTTATGGGTACTTCCTACTGGGATAGTTTTCCTATCTTTGACAATATTGTTCAAAACTTTGCATGCAAACACTATTATAAGAAACTGCTTTTCAGTTTTGACTTATTTGGATTTGGGTGATGCTAGTAATATTAGACATGACAACTTCAGGCTGTCTCTCCTGCAAGAGTACTGCCCTGTGTCCCATCTCACTAGCATCACGCTGACAGCAGTTTCTTTATTCATATCCCCGTACTGATATATCTAATGGCTGTGTTTTATTGAACTAATTGCCATATGACATCTTCTTTCCACAGTAGCTTCAAAGATTTCCATGCACAGGTTGTTTTCCTCCTCCCCATAAACATATTTTGTAATTCCTAATAACCTCTGAGTAATTACTGTCTCAAGTATGGACTTTGTGTTTACTTCTGTATATTTAAGGTGTTGGAAAAAAAAGATAACTCTTATATATGACCTGTACAGCACTGAGTATTGCTCATCATAAAGTCATCGTGTACTTACACAGTTTGTGACTGGTTTCTCTGATTCCTATATCACGCAAAGGAAGTTATGATTGAAGTCTGCTATACCTTCTACATTACTGTGTCTGTCTAACATCAACTATGATATAGTTGGACTAATTTTCATTCCAGGGAACATCCTGAGACAATTTGCATACACTTCTGGTGTGCAGAATGTGGTGAGGTAGACACTTTTGCTACTCAGGAATACTTGCCAATATCTACCTTATGCCTTTTGGAATTTAGCACTAGGTCTTTTTCCTGTAATTTTTAATTTTTGCTTTTGCCAAGTCAGGTAATATTTCATGACTGTCTACAGTTTGGCTGTGAGTAATTTTTGTATTTTATTTAAATAGATTGAGTCTATACAAATGCACTTCTTGCCTGACATTTCAATATCTACCACACTGCTTAGCCACTGGGTATGCTCAATGACTTTCACAAAGATGTCTTTCTTTATCTGTCATATGCTTATTTTCTCCTTTATATATTTTCTGTTCTATCACACTGAACACTTTGAAAGGCAGGTGCTGTTCAGCAACATCATATGTAACAACAGAAGAAGCCATTTCAGATTTTCAAAAACATCATGGTAACATTTAGCAGATAGGTACCACAGTGGGTTTGCTTGGTCTAGGTGTTTTTTGTTTGTTTGTTTGTTTGTTTGTTGTTTTTAATTTTGACTAGAGTGTGAATCATTGCTCCCTGTCTGAAATCTATTAAATTTATGAATTAACTTCTTTTATCTGAAAGCATTGTTCCTATGTTAAAGATGTTTGAAATTCCAGCATTTATACTTTTCTTAGGTTTTGTGCTTACAGTTCTTATTGAATATCATTATGTGACTTTAAAATAGGTTAGCGTGATTACAAGGGGTTTTTTAATATGTAATGCTAAGGAAACCTTCTTGTAGTGAATTTGCTATCTGCCCTTAAATTTCCTATATTTCCTACTGTCTTGTCTTTGCAGTTAATGATAGTCCACACTATGAAAACCATTTATTTTTGCTAATTTCCACTGCATTAGTGTGATATATGTGCAAAAAATGATCCTTTGAATCGATACTTGCTTTTTTGATTTAGCAGACTGATTTCTCTTTACTACAATAGTTATATGTCATCATATGCAAAGCTTTTCCACCATTGATCGTTCAAGTCTTCCTTGAAGCCTTAATACTTCCTTGAGTTCTGTATGTTTGATTATTCTGGGAGGATTTTGGTGTTCCTTCCCAATTTCCATGCTTTCTCAATGCTAATCAATAAACTACTTGTCCGCTCCACTAGAGCTCTGCACCTGGTTGTGTCTGTTCTTTTGGATTACAAGTACCTGTTGCTTTCTCTAGTTTCTTTGGGATTCCCGATCATTTACATTTCAGCTGCTGCATCTTTCATCTCTATTACTGATTTATCACAGGTTAATTCATCTCCTTGTGTTGAGCTGACCCCAGCTGGCAGGTAAGTCCCACCCAGCCATTCACTCACCCCTGCCCCCACTAGGGTGGGGGAGAGAAACAGAGCAAAAGTGAGAAAAACATGTGGGTCAAGATAAAGAGAGTTTAATAAGTGAAAGGAAAAAAAAAAACCTCCTCATTCCTCAGTTTTATTGCTGATCATGACATTGTATGGTATGCAATATCTCCTTGGTTAGTTTGGGTCAACTGCGTGCCTTCTCAACTCTTGCTCACACCTGAGCTTACTGGGGAGAGTCAGAGTGAGAAACAGAAGACCTTGACACCGTGCAAGAACTTTTCAGCAATAGCTAAAACACTGGGATTCTATCAACACTATTTTGGTCACAAACCTGAAACACAGCACTGTATGGGCTGCTATGAAGAAAATTAACTCCATCCCAACCAGACCCAGGACATTCCTAAAATTTTTGAATCACAAGTCATCCTGTGGTTTGGCAACAGACTTTTATTTTGTCAGTCTTCATTTTGAATTATTGAAAAAAATGCATACAACATCTCTCTGTCTACATAAAGCTTCTTGAGAGGATTTGTTTGATTGTTTAAGATTTTCACTGAAATATGTAAATTCCATTAGAGCTTGGAGTATGCTTTGCAATGTATGGGGTATCTTCTTGGGCTTGTCTGTGCTGAGGAGTGGAACAGATCTGGGCCCTGATAAATCTGTCTGTTGCACTGGCATTCCAGTTTGGGATGACATTGTCTCCTCCCCTTCCCCATGCCCTTGGTCCTATATGGAAGAAATCTTAATTTGCAGGAGGGGCACAATGTACTTTAGTTTTGTCTTCCAGCTTGAGAAATCAAGGGAAAGGACAAAGTGCATAGTCTTGGTATCCAATCTAGAAACATTTTGTTTTAGTTTACATCCTTTTAAAATGGATTACTTTGCAGTTTTCCCTGTATAGGCTAAAGATTGCTTAGTTAGTCAGGGAAGTTCTCATGCTCATCTCCATATGCAGCTGAATTGTGACCTTTTCTTTCTCTATTTTTTTTGGTTTGTGTTGTTTTTTGTTTTGTTCCCCCCCCCCCTTGTTCTTTTTGTTCCTGATTTTACATTTCTGTTGGAATTCATTTCTGGTACAAAGTGATCAAGGAAAAGAGAGGAAAAGAGGAGGTGGAGGAGAGGGGGAAGAGAGGAGCAGACTAGAAAGCCAGTGATGCATCCTTCCTTTACTTAAACTGTGGTTTATTACCAAAAACCTCCTGGAACAAGAGTTCTGTAAGGTCCTACTGATCACACTATTGGGCCATCCTGTCAGGAAGCTATTTATCTTAGCGAAAAGAAAGATGAATCCAAGATCTGGATACAACAGTAATAATAATTCAATAATATATACTGATCTGGATTCAATAATAATTGGGTAATAATCTTGATGTGATTAATGCAATAATCTAGATCTGGATTCAATAATAATAATTCAAGGTCTACTATGACTTGCTGGTCTTGCAGCTCACCATCCCTGTCTATGCATTAGTAATTTATCTTACTGTCTTAGAGAGGTGTTGAAAGTTTTCATTAGTACTCGTAAATAGCCTTAATATCCTTGTCTAAAAAGTGTACAGAAGCAGTACAAAAGTAAAACATTTTTTCATGTATTCTTGCAGCTCAGACTTTTGTCTTAAGACAAAGCATTCTCTGTACCAGACCATATGATGAAAGTTTGAATATTTTTATTGGAAAAGTAAATGCAGTGGATACTGAGACCTATCAAGCAGCCACCTTGCATACAATGTGACTGCATTAATAAAAGCTTTAATATGCAGGTTTCTTGCCTGTGCATGTTGTATGATACTGGTTGTAGATTATTTTGTGATGATTGACTGCAACTGCTCTGAAAGAGGTAGTTTGATGTATGATATTGATACACTGTAGATTAAAATTCCCATAGGTTCTCCTTAACAATAGCACATAGGAATTATTATAATCTACTGTTATCAACAATCTGAAGTTTCATTTGTTTGTTTCCTTTAACAACATACAGAATACTGAAGCATACGCAAGAGAAAATGTGAAACCTGGGAAAAATAAAGAAATTCACTTTTTAATTTTCAATAATACTGCTTCAGAAAGTATATATTAATTTCAGAGTCATGGGCAAAAACACCAAGGAAGAGCTTTGGTAATGACATACCTACATATGATTCTTTTAGTGCAAGTAACAAGAAGTTCAGAATTGAAAGGTGAAATTCTGTCCCATTGCTACTGAAAGGTTTAGAGAGGGGAAAAGAATGCCTACCAGATTTTAATTTTTGTGACTTTACTGCTAATCATGTTATCTCTTTCAATCGCACAAGAAGCAAGTCAAAAGGGTGTTGCAGAGTGAAGAGCAAAAGTCCTGTTGAATTCTTGCTGTCCGAGGTCAAGGCAGTAGTCTAAGTAGGGTTATGTGATGGGGTTACAGACTAGGGATGCTGCTGGCAAGGAATAAAAGTGGTGGAGGGGAAATGCTATAAGGGTCTTGCTTGAGATGCTGCAACGGCTTGTATGTTAGGTGTCAATGCAGACTGAACATGCCTGGGGCTAGAAAGCTCAATCCAAAAAATAAAAAAGAAAAAAAGAGACATAATGTTGAGCTTTACAATGCCCAACTTTTATGCCTCAGACTTTGGATTGCAGTCTAGGATTCTCTGAGGCACCTGCACTTTGTGCAGTGTGGAGGGAGAAACAAACACCTGAAGAATATATTCAACAATAAGTAACATAGCGTGCAGATGCTGTCTGGAGGCAATCCATAAAGAAAAATGGAAGAAAAAGATGTCTCTGAATGCCTTCCTATTTCTAAAGTCCAGACATGCAGATGGTGTGTTTTTCCCAAATGAAGCCACTTTTCTGCTGAGAATTTATAAAGAAGGCAAGAAAAAATCTAAGCATATATTTTTACCTTTGTTCTATATGCATTGTACCTTTTAGACAAATCAGAAATCATGCTTTGTATAGACAGACTTCAATTTAAAGATATAGTCTGTCAAGTTTACACTGCAATAAAAATGGGTTAGGTCTCATGTATGTGGTGGTCTCGAGGAAAAGACACAAAGAAACTATTGCATGGTGTGGCACACAACAGTGACTGGAGAGAACACTCAAGATTGCTCAGAGGATCACCTATAAAACAGGAAACATTTCCACATGTTGGCTTTGGAGCTACCTTTTGACTAGAACTCATCTTGGTGCGTCACATCCTGAAGAGTGGAGTTATGCCAAGGAACAAGCTCAGATGCCAAAACCAGTGCTGTAAGTGACATCTGTGACTGAGTTAGAGATCCCAACTTCTCAGCAGAGATAGTTAGCTTTAAAATATGCTCTGCTGATAGGTCTATACCCCTTCTAGCTCAGGAGATAAGAGTCATCAGGCTAGCCAAGGGTCTTCATACCACACTGCATTGCTTGTTGGAGACATACCTGAAATGTCCTAATTTGTTATTGACTGCTTCATTAGACTATTAGTCTGTATTTGTATAGTGATTTTATTTGTAATCTAGTCAAGACTTCAGAGAAAAATACCACCTCTGTTTTGTTTGCTGTTTAGTGGGCTAATTGGTACCGTGAGAGTGCCACAAACATGCCTACACTACACAGATGTGTGCACTCATGATTACATGGCCACACGTGTAATATGTGTGAGGTACAGGTTTGCAGTCATGAAGGTATACAGACACATGCTCATTACAGTAATATTACTCCCTCAACCTGTTAAATATATTGTTTGTGGTTTGACAAAATTAGTAATTAAAGTTTGTGAGGTAAATGAAAGCAGGCTTACATTAAGGCCTCGGTTGTAGCAAGTGGAATGTGATAGAGTAAGTAAGGTCTTGTTGTGTTGCCCCTACAGAATCCATTACAAAAATGTAAACCCACAGTCTTTAATCATAACTGTAATAACAGCAACAACGGCAATAACAATAATGTGTTGGGTTTTATTTTTGTAGAGAGGAACCCTTTCAATTTTCTGATCATTGTGTTATTGACCTGCCTTTCTTTTTGTTTAAAACCTGATGGAGCCTTGGGGAGCAGTGTCTGTAGCACTGACGGAGAGCTGCAAATAGCGTTTCTGTGTATGGAAGCCTTAACCTTCTTGGTATTTTTGAAAGATAGGCTCTTGATCGTACTAGCAGGTATCTATTGATTTATACCTTTATGCTCAGTTCCAGATAGAGTCAGGCTACATTCTTTAGACTGTATTGAGAAAAGGCTGTTACATTCCCATGTGGTGATAAATTCTGTGTAGAAGGATGAACATTATTAAAAGAACTTTAAGTGATATTATTCTAAATTCTCAGCATGTAGTCTGGGAATGACTTTTGTAATACATATAGTCACACCAATGATCCTGCAGTTAGTGCCCGCATTTTTACTTAATTATCCAATGCATATTGCTGTTCACACACACAAGCACAGTGCTAGTGTATCAGTATCTCCTATATGCTTGTGAAGGTGTGAAATTCAGGGTGAAAGATCCTGTACAGAAGCAATCTGTTGATTTTAGTGTATTTACTTATTTCTTTCCCACACAAATAAAAGAAGGTTTTTTTTTTTTTTTTTTTAGATATGTGGCTAAACTACAACATTAGGAAAATTGCTTTGGGTTTCATTCTAAGTAGAATATTTTAGTTTCTGAGTGAAATGAAAATATATACAAATTTCTTTTCATGACAAAAAATAATTTATGTACTGAAAAATTAGACTTCTTTTTCCAGATATCTAGGTTTTATAAAACTATTTTTCAATGCAATCTTCATTTCAAAACGGAAAAATACATTCAAGTATAATTGTTTTTCTAAATTCAACATATTAACTCAAGTTTTTCATCTTAGTTTGGTTTGGTTTGTTGTGGGTTTTTTTTTTGTTTGTTTGTTTGTTTTTGTTTGTTTTTTTTTTCCACACAGAGGTTACCCAGACATAATTTGTACTTGCAAATTTCTCTGCAGATATGAAAGTGCTGTTGGTAAAAACTGGTTAGCCTGTTCATTTAGATAGTGTGATCTCTTATTTGCCTTATTCTGATGAAATTGTTCCCTTGCTGAAAGTATCTGGGACAAAATGGCAGACAACATTCGTTATTTCTTTCTTCTTGGGAAAGTTGAAAACGTTCACCCATTCGGGCATCCTGACTGACAGACAGCAATTTACTGGAAAAATATTTAGGTGCAAGAAATGCTGTATGCAAGATTAATTTAACTTTTACATTAGTTTGTTGGCAACATGCCATTCTTAACGCTTGTTTATTTGAACTTGTCTTTGCATACTTATGTAAATTCTCGTTTTCTTTACTATGTTTCTAACATGAGAGAGTTTTGTTTTAATTTTTTTTGTAATTAATTATAAAAAAATAAATCATCAAGATGTAATAGTCTCATGCTTCATTGATGTTATCCTGCAATTTAATTATAAGATTATCAGAGACTGATTTCACAAGCTTTTTTAAAAATGAGCTATATTTTCAGACACCATTTTCCAACTACTGATGAAAAAAGCCTTCTCTAACCTTTAAAAAGGGAAGATGCAAAAAATGTGATGCCACAACATCTAGAAGTTGTAGATTGCTTGCCCTCAAGTGTATGTCTACATCAAACTCCTCTGCAAGTTTTTTTGTTGTTTGTAAACAAAATCCTTACGTCCATACATAGATATTACTGTGCTGAGTATAGAATGTTTGGCAGGAATGGGTACAATATACATAACCATGCAGTCAGCTGTAGTATTCATTTGCAAAGCTGTCTCAGGGAAATGAGACTATGAGCATAGGAGCAATAAATTTCTTCAGTTAACATAAACAAATCTGTGCCTGATTTGTGCTCTATGTGCAGTTCCTACTGTCACAAACATGAGTTCTTTTTCTAACTTGGCTTTTGTTCTTTCCACATGAGGTAAACATGGATATTTACCTTGCAGATATTGTTTCCAAACGTTGTCTTTTATTTTGATATGCTTAAATAGTCTTACTGTATATTTTTCAAGATTTTTTCATATATAAACCCTGAGTACATCATGTGTGGTATCTTTAAAGTTTCACCTAAGTGTGAGAGCTCTGACTTCAGATTAGACTAGTGACAGGTGATAACAATTCCTATTTTAAGAGCTGGGACCAATTTCTGCAGCTCCCTCTCCTGAGTAATTGCCCTGAGAATCATGGTCTCCATACTTTTCTAGGCTACTTTTTAAAAATTCATTTTGATGTACCGGTATCTCACACTGGAATCTGTTCTACCTCACTTCTGCCAGATGTTCCAGAAGACAGTCTGCAGCCCTCAAATCTTAGACTTGTGTTTGATTTGCAGACCTGATATCTGTAGTCAAATAAGTATTTTTTTTATAGTTGAGGAATGGGACCCACTTATTCCAGTTTAGTCACCCAGCTGGAGACTAAGTTTTAGCAGCTAGCGAACCAGTGCATGCTTCATTTCTCTATAGTCAATAAAAATCAGTAGATGCCTGTGAACGCCTCCAGAGGGAGATCCTGCCTGCTGAAGTTTCACATGCCTAAATTCTAACAATACATGTCAAAACAATTTGTTTTCAACTAATGCTGACTTCCTGCAATTAAAGAGATGAGCCATGCCATATCCAGTTCCTAAGGCTAAAGTTTCCTTCTGTGTTTGACTGTACTGACATGCAGGTTTCATTAACACTTATGACTCGTTAACCTATTGTGACCAGACTGCTTTTACTGGACTGGATGTTAATCTGGAAACTACTTAATTTCCTTTTCATTGCCAAAACACCTTTGGACTAGGGACTTTTTTCTTAAGATCTTTGAAAGTGTTTATGAAGGTTTGCAAATAACTGTCATTGGCTTTCTTTTACACAGCAGCATGCCTGTTCTCATTATAAATGTTCTTTCATGCTTTACCATTCTGAGGACGCCTTCTGTCTCTTCCCCATCATTCTGGTCTGGCATGATGATCACAGTCTCAACCACATCAAGAGCAAACTCATAACCTTTTCTGGCTTGCCATATTTTCCAGGTTCATTAGTCCCAGGAATCTGCATGTTTGATTGTTTAATTTGAAATCAGTGGCTCTGTTTTTTTCTAAAGCTTTTCAGAGATATGGATGATATTATTCTGCCTTTTTTTTTTTTTTTTTTTTTTTTTTTTTTTTTTTTTTTTTTTTTTTTCCCCCCAGATCAAAATATAAGCTTTCTCACTTAGAACATTTTGTGCCATCAGAATCAAAAGACATAGTAAATGGACCAAGGTAGGCTTTTTACTTAAAAACATCTGCCAGAAATCTTTTGATATCTACAGAACAAAATGATATTTGGATTGGCTAAATTCTTCAGTATTTTTCTCCTTGTTCCCTTTTTACTTTTTAAAAAGACTCACTTAATTATTTTTACCTATATTTCAGTAAAAGTTTGTAAGCTTTTATCCCTTAAATGAACACTGATTATACAGACTTGGTGATCATTCTAGTTACTCTATGATCTTAGGACAATGAATTTAATTCCTTCTTGATTAGTCTTTATCCATTTTGAACTTTTCCTTGTTCCTTGAACGAGAATCTAAAACTTCTAAAATTGTTTTGGTCTCTTTTATCTCTAATAAATGAAGTACTGAAGTATCGTTAAGATTCTGCATTCATTGATTTAATGTGTATTTTTAAATCTTGTATGCCCACAAACATGCATCTTTTATTCATTGGACAAAATCCACTTTCAGATCATTTAAGATAATTATAATTGACAGTTAATGATCCTTTATGGAATCAGACAGTTGAAACAATAGCACCCTTCACCTCAATTCAGCCATCTGTCACTGTCCGAAGCACTGAGACCATGTGCGTGTGCCCATATGGATGAAAGAGTTTTGCGAGCTGTTGTTTTTGAAGATGTGTACATCTGACAGAGATGCAAATCCAGAGAATCAGATGGGCAAGACTCTAAGTAAGGATCAGATGTATTTTGAACAAATCCCGAGAATGTAGCTTGAAGAAAAAGAGTAAAAGCTTTTGAGAAAAGTTCTGATTGAAAATATCACTGACAACTGTGACTGAAGGCAATGTTTAATGCTTTTTTAAATCTTTTGTTTATTTCCTACTTTGTTATGAAAAGCAGGATTCGGAGCATTGTCATAAACAAATAGGATTATGTCAAAGAAACATCTGACTCTATTACCAGTTTCTCTTTGAGAGAGAATCAATACTTACATCCCCTTGTTCAGTTAGAAGACAGACACATATATATGTGTACATACGTGTCTATCTATAGCCTTCTAACACCTACTTTGTCTGAAGATGTCAGAAAACTTCATCTGAATGAAATGATCTGTATTCCTTAAGTCTCTATGCTTCTTATTTACCGATTACACACTACTTATTCACCATTCATTTCTTACCTCATTACAAAATCAGTGTGTCAAAACAATGCTTATTGTTCTGTGCTATTCTAAAAGACTATATCAGCTACAAGATATAGGCATGAGCATGTGAATTACAGACTTATTTTTTCCTATATAATCTCTTTCTGTAATAAACATAACTAAGCATAACATTTGCTCTGCATTTTGATTTTTGTTTGTTGTTTATTATTGAAGAGTTCTGGGTTTTGAATAGGTTTTCATATTCATATCCTTGTATAAGTTTCTATAAATACTACTATAAATGTGGGGTTTTTTTTTAAAAAGGGGATTGAAATAGGATTGCTGTTTCAATAAATAACTGAATACACATTTACCTTCTGAAGCATTAATTGTCCATTTATGTAAATATGTATTAGGCCTTTCTTAAAATATATATTACTTATTGGACTGATAGTTTGTAACATAACTCTTCGTTAACATGTAATGCTAAAAAAGTTTGTTTTTTTTTTTTTTTAATTTCAGTAATCTTTTCCAATTAACACTGACATTTGGCAGTTTCTGTACTAAGACAAAGTGCAGCCTACCTTAATGTCATGAAATCCCTATTTAAGAGCAAAGTGAGAGAGGTATTTTCATTAATGAAGACAAAAAAAATTGCCATATTGGTTTCTCTGTTGGTTTCTGAAAATTGTAAAACTCAGATTTATTCCTGCCCCAGATTTTCACATGGGCATGTGTTTGTTTTTCTGTATTGAAACTTAGTAAAAGTATAGTAAAAAAACCACCTGCTAAGTAAGTTCTTTTCATCCTTCTTTGTTTTGGAGATCTCAGTCTGTTCAGCTGGGATCCTTCACTTAGGAAGACAAAAAGTAAAATGGTTCTCCCCTCCTCTTTGTCATCTCCCAGGGGACTGTGCTAGTAAAACTGAGAAGGTATATATTAAATGCCTGCTATTAGAGAACTCGAGTTTTATTGTGCTATGCTGTAACAGTCATTCCCTGCTTAGCATCCACCCTCTACAGCTTGCCTTATGTACACTGAGTGTATGTTATTTCCTTCTTGCTTTCTTTGAGGTAGTAGAGAAGGTCTATCTTTGGGTTGTTGAAAATTAACCCAGTGCTTTGCATACGAACATCTTGGCCCTGTGCTAATAAGGATTTTCCTTGCTTTTTTTCTAAAAATATAAACGTTTTACTTTTAAGTTGGGTCTTTCCATCTCCAATCTAGAGATTCTTAATGATGTATTGCTTAAGCTTATACAAACTTGAGACACAAATTGTGGCATAAAACTCCTTTAAGGCACACCTGGGAGTTAAGTGCATTAAAAAAAAAGAACATGCAATGATGAGAAGTTGAAATGTGGTTTCACCATAGCCTCTACTAATGTTTATATGATTCTAACATGCTACCAGCACCCTCCTATTCTCTCTTCTGCTTACTGATGAAAGATTGTGCCACCTTCCCGTGATTGCTGTGTAGTATATACATGAACATGTCAGGAGCTGCCTTTATTTAGCTGGCTCTGTATGTTTGTATAAATGAACATGAGTTGTGATTCTGCACAGATCTGTCAGGATGCCAGTCCCTTGTATGGAGCCTTACCTGCAATGACTATTGGGTGGATTAATTTTAATGGATACAATTTCTGCAAAGATATATTAATAGATGTTTTTATTGGTTTAAAGCCACTTTTTATTGACTTTCCCCTGGGAATTTTTCCTTTTTTTTTTTTTTTTTTTTTTTTGAATGAGATACTTCTCTAAAATTTCATTTTGTTTGAAAGCAGTTCTATAGAAAACTGAAATTTATAAGATTGTAATCTTCACAGATTTTTGCATTCAGGCTTCAAAAGATGGTGTTCAGTATTTTCAGAGATCAAGTAACACTGGCTGGCATTCACATGGATATCATTGCTTCTGATGGGAGAATATAATGAACAGTTGTATGAGGTTGATCTGCAAAAGCAGTTTATTTTTCTCTCCAAAATTTGTTAACAAACTTCCTGCTTCTTGAATTTAAGACATGAATAGTGATGGCTTGTGAGGGAAGGAGCTGGCAATTCACACACACACACACACACACACACACATACACACACACTTTCCTACTTGCCTCTGCCAATCCACCATAATCTTGATTAGTGATACAGCCTGATATTCCAGTCTTTCATGTCTCCTGAGTCCCGATTTCCAGCCATGCAGAACTGTGCCATATTTGGAGGTTCAGTGGGGTGTGACAAACAACTCATTTGAGACTAAAAGCAGTTATAAGAATTCGTATCTCCTGAGGTAAAAGGCTAGTTCACTTATAATTTATGTTATCTAGCTCACTCATGACAAAGATTTTCTGCACCAGAAATACCTTGACAGGTGTTAGTACAAGGCACCATAGTTACAGTTAATGCAACAGCTTTATTAAATTTGACATTGACATGTGTATTAATAATCCTTGGACTGGCATAAGAAAATCACTCAGCTATATTTTAAAGGTTTAATTATATATGTGCATATTTGTGTTTTGTGTCTTTTCACACCCACAGTCAATTTTCCTTGCCTAATGCCTTCTGTCACATTGGTATTATAAAGCAGATGTTTATTATAAATTATACCTCTTTAATATATGATTATATAAAGATGCAAAGTGAGTTTATGACTTTTTGAGATTGTGTCTAACAAATTAAACTGCATATGAACATCAATCCTACAGATTCATTTACAAATAAGATTACCTGAAGTGCAATATTGTATAACTGAGTACTAAAACTCTGGTAGAGAAAGGAAGTATTTAGGAACGGTTGAAGTACTGAAATGTATCAAGTTTAATAGAGGCAAAAGACTCTAAAGACTTCCATGTCATGTTCTTCTTCCCATTAACACTTCTGCTATCAACCTTCTCTCCTGTTACAAACCTTATAAAATAGTGCTCAAAACCTGTGATCTTTTAATCTGTGGTCTTTTACAAAATGCTACACATTCTTTTTGTTTATAAAGTAAAAAAAGTGTGACACAAATAAATCTGTAAAAGACTGGGTTTTATGTGTGGCTTTTCTAATTGCAAGAAAAAAAGTAGTCTCCTCCACTGATGGAGTGAAAATTTTCTGCAGCTTCTTTTCTTATTAATCTTTTTCACTCTCAGTTGTTTGAATTCCTTCTCTCTTTTTTTTTTAAAAAAAAAGGAAAAACAAACAAACAAACAAACAAAACACCCTGAGATATTTGATAGGTTTTTAACTTTAAATTTGTGACTTCTTAGCTTTTAAATTTTAGGTCATATTACATACTGGGGACTCTGGTGTTATGATGTCTCTTTAAGTCTTTCTCTTTTTCTCCCTTGATCTTGTTTTCTATTTGGCTGGGATTTATATGACAGTGCAGATGTCTACAGTGAAGGTGTACAATGTATATGTCTATGTCTGAAATCTTATGACTTCCTCTAGAGAAAGTAAGACACTACTGGAGTACAGTTTATCTCATCTCAATGTAAACTTATTAAAACAGGTCAGATGAAACAACTTAGAAATGCCTTTTCCTCTCTATTGACTGTAAAAGTGACTAGATTGAATAATAAAAAAGTAGGTATGTAATAGTAGTAGCAGAAAAATGGTATAGGCATCTAAAAATAAGTGACATGAATCCCAATTTGATATCTACTCTTTTATTTGGCATTAAATTCCATGCATGTTGCTGATGCAAGCTCAATCTCTGCTATAGGGAAGGTTGCTCCTGCCAAGTCTCACTTTGTTTTCCAGTGGCCAGATTTATTCAAGGAGCTGCTGGATCTCCCTTTTATTGGGGTGCAGGGAGGGATATCAGTATCATCTAGTGATGAAAGAAGAGAACAAATAAAGCTCATTACATACCTTTTATTTATTGTCTTGATAGAACATACACATTCAGACAACAAATTTTGATGAGAATTTTTCTTTTTAACTTTGAGTCTTCACTTGGAAAAAATATACTTTTAACCATTTTTGTACTAAAATTCATGTGATATTTGAGCAAAATATTAGGGAGAGTAAAGAAGAGTCAGGATTTCTTTTTATTTTTAAAACAGTTCTCCTTGCAATCCTTTTTATTGTCAGACAAAAAGGGTTATAAGTCAACATTTTAAAAGAGGTTTTCTTACCTTCTTTAGCCAAAGCTACAGCGAGAAGGTTGGAGGTCTAAGCAATGTTCTTTCTGACACTACCTTTCTATGTCTCTGTATGCCAGATTTCTTTTCCAGGTCTAGCAAAAGTGATCTTCTGATCTATTATTTAAGCTTGTGTTTCTAAACAGCCCTCTCTTGTGGCTTAGCTTTGTTGTCAGGCTATTTCCCCCAGGATTCCTAATTCACAGCAATTGTTCATGAAATTATATGGTTAGAAGTTGCTTATACCTTCTATTTTCATTAGTGAATGAAAAAAATCATTGTTTCATTTTGAGATAAAGGTGAGAAGCCGTGAAACTTCCCAGACAATGGAAACAATAGCAGTCACCAGCAGGACATTTGAAATACATACCAGTATGGAGAGGTTTTCTCAGGTATTGTGTATTTAGGGGTCTGAGAACTTGTGACAGAGAGGCAAAAGCTCAGGGAAAGGAGGAAAGAAACAAGGTAGTAAGGAAGGAACAGACATGGTTTCAGTAAGAAAGGCTGAAAGGGCTATTTTTTGATGCTGAACATTGCATAACAAGAGCTTAAAGCAGTCAGCAAGGAAACTGCCTCATTTGATTCTGGTTGTGTTCAAGAACACTGTGCTATATACATTTTGTTATAGAGACACAAGATTGAGTCAAACATATCTGGTGTCACCATCAATAAGTTCTGCTAACTTATTTTCTCTTTCCCCAAACAATCTAAAATTAGACTAATTGATCAAGTCAAATAATCTAACAGCACACAGGGGAGTAGAATAGTTGGCATTGGACCAAGTGCACAAATGAAAACACTAAGTTCCAGATAAATACTTTTTTTTTTTTTTTCCTCTTTCTTCTCCCATTTTAGCTCTTGAGAGGCCTGTAGGCTCTGCTATCATTCCACTGTCTGTCCACTCACTGGTTACACCAGTGGCAATATATCATTTTCAGGTCAAAGTGACCCTCCACATGTGTTTTTCTTCACCAAACCTGAGGCATTATGTTCAGATTTTTTTTCCCTAGCTGTCTTTGTTAGATTACCCCTGTATTACTTATCAGTGCAAAATTTAGGGCTGCTTCTTCATGGGATACCCTGCTGAGGGCAATAGATGCAAATGCTTTGAATGTCAAAATCATTATTGATATACTTGAAAAGTCTCATTAGTAAGAAGCAAAACAGAAACACCCACATCCATTTTACTTATCTGTGTCATCAGTGACAGTTAAGAAAAAAAACATGCTTCCCTCTATTACTGACATCATTCAAGCCATAAAGCTTGAAGGAAAGCAAATGAAAATAAATACATGAAACTTACTGAAATGTTTATCTATGTCTCTAGCTTAACATGCTGGCTGAATATGAGCCAGCAGTGTGCCCAGGTGGTCAAGGCCAACAACATCCTGGCTTGGATCAGAAATAACGTGGCCAGCAGGGACAGGTAAGTGATTGTCCCCCTGTACATGGCACTGGTGAGGCTGCACCTCAAATACTGTGTTCAGTTTTGAGTCCCTCACTACAAGAAAGACATTGAGATGGTGGAGCATGTCCAAAGGAGAACAAAGCAGCTGGTGAAAGGACTAGAGCACAAGTCTTATGAGGAGCAGCTGAGAGAACTGGGATTGTTCAGTCTGGAGAAAAGGAGGCTGAGGAGAGACCTTATCACACACTACAACTACCTGAAAGGAAGTTACAGAGAGATGGGTATCGGTCTCTTCTCCCAAGTAACAAGTGATAAGACAAGAAGAAATAGCCTCAAATTGTGCTGGGGGATGTTTAGACTGGATATTAGGAAAAAATTTCTTCACTGAACGTGTTATTGAATGCTGGAACAGGCTGCCCATGGAAGTGGTGGAGTCACCATCCCTGGACGTATTTAAACGATGTGTAGATGTGGTGCTTAGGGACGTGGTTTAGTGGTGGACTTGGCAGTGCTAGGTTAGTGGTTGGACTGGGTGATTTTAAAGGTCTTTTCTAACCTAAATAATTCTATGATTCTATGGTTCTATGTATTGCAATATTATTCAGTACTGAGTAACACCAGGAAACACTTTGCAACATCCTATTTTTTAGCATGGCGTTCAAGTTCTCCTTGAAATCTGAAACACAGTATCTATTATTTCCACATGAGCTAAGAGAAATAACCCTCTAAGATAATTTCAAAGAGAGAGGGAAGGAATTTTCTATTTATTTTTTTATCTAAACCCTGAAAATAATTTGACTAAAACTGTGTCACTGAGGAGTACACAGGTGAAACCATCACTGACTGTCTTCTGTGTTCTGTCTTCTGAGATGCTTGTATGTTATTAAACCCTTTAATTACTTTAGTTTTTTATTAACAAAGCGCTATCTACAAGCTATTGGGCAGACTGTCATCTGTAACATGAAAAAAATACAACTGGTAAATGTATTCACTGCACAAATATATGTACTACGAGATGGAAGTACTATGAGCGCAATACTGTTACCACACTCCCCACAGTCTCATTCTCACTTGTTTCTCTGGTGCACATGTGTGATTGGCTGGCAAGTCACTTGATTACAATGTGGGAGGTGTCTAAATTCAAAGTTAGACTTGCATCTCTGTTTTCACTTTGGAGATTTTTAGTTCCCTACCAGTCTTTTTCTTGTTTCTACTCTTTATCTTTTTGAAACAAAATATTATAGCCCTTTATTTCAAACAAACTTTTTCATTTCAAATTCTGCTGTACATTTTTTTCCCCAGAGGATTAAAAGATGGCTGAAATAGCTTGAAAACAAAGCCAAACATTAAGCTGTATTTCTGTTGTTGGTTTCTCAACTGAATAAAAAAACTTCCACAGTTCACACAATTCTACTTGAAAGGATTTTGTGGTGAGTGTAGAGATGCGTACGAATAAGCATATAGCACATAACTCCATGCAGTAAACATTTAACTTCCCAGATGAAATGCCTATAGCAATTGACTTAATGGTAGTTAGCTCGGTGTGCCTGTGTGCTGTCAAGGTCTTCTGAGATCTTATGTCAGGGTTTTCATTTGCTCCACCTGGGTTCATGACTTGCTTTCCAGTTATCCTGTCATTTACATCACTTTTTTTTTCTGCATAGCTGCTAGTCAGTGAAACCACTTGTGCCCATGGGGAGACACGTTTATTCTTTTGTTGAAATGTGTCCCATTTTATGCTTCAGCACTTGAAATATGACATGGTTTCAGTTTATTTTTACATAAATGTTTTAGGTTGCAGTGGTTTGTTATTTATTTTGTTGCCTCTTGTGTTCTACACGCTAATAGCAAATCAGTTCTTTCTCACAACTTTTATTTTGATGTTTATTCAGGGTTTTCTATTGCAATGGAGGAGTTAGAGGATGCTAAACTCTTTTTACACTGCATATTTTAAGTATGAATTCTTCAAAGTGAATGTTTCTACTACAGTAGCAAAACCTGGATTTGTGATATGTGTTTAACTATAGTAACAGAACAGTTACAAAAGTAGTTCTTGTAACTGCATGTGCTATAGGTAACCTCAATCTGATGACTAATGGGGGGCAGGAATAGTTAGGCTATAGTGGAAAAGGGTACAGGACAAAATAGCTTGGTAAATACAACATTATGTTGTTGTGAGTCTCACAGTACTGAGAGCCAGGGAGATATGTATTCTATTTATCTGGAAAGCTAATCAAGTAAGATGAAAATGCATCAGTGCCATATGGGAAAATTAAAAAAGAAAAAAAGAATATGATTAAACTCTTTGGGGAGCCCATGCTGGGTAAAATATGGGAAGTAAATTAAAAATTTAAACTGACTACATTTATTTACAATATTTTAGCTTTCAAGTCTCAACTACTTTTAGTATCATAAAATACCAATTCTTTTAAAGGGATGTTGCTGTTGCTTTATTTTTGAATTTTTCATAGAATTTATTATTGACAGTTACTTTTAGATAGGAAATACCATGGGCAAGGACACCTTCCACTACACCAGGTTGCTCAAAGCCCCGTCCAGCCTGGCCTTGAACACTGCCAGGGAGGGGGCAGCCACAGCTTCTCTGGGAAACCTGTGCCAGTGTCTCACCACCCTCACAGTAAAGAAATTCTTATATATAAGCTAAATCTACTGTCTTTCAGGTTAGAACCATTACCCTTCATCCTATCACTACACTCCCTGATAAAGAGTCTCTCTCCATCTTTCCTGTAGGCCCCCTTTAGGTACTGGAAAGTCATAATATAGTTTCCCGAGTCTTCTCTCCTCCAGGCTGAACAACCCCAATTCTCTTAGCCTGTCCTCATAGGGGAGGTGGTCCAGCCCCCTGATCATCTTCATGGCCCTTCCCTGGACCTGCTCAAGCTGATCCATGTTCTTTTTATGTTGGGGGCCCCAGATCTGGACACAGTGCTCCAGGCAGGGTCTCATAAGAGCAGAGTAGAGGGGCAGAATCACCTCCCTCGACCTGCTGGCCACAATTCTCTTGAAGCAGCCCAGGATATGGTTGGCTTACTGGGCTGCGAGCACCCTTTGCTGTCTCACAGTCAGTTTTCCATCCACTAATATCCCTTCATGGCTTGTCTCAGTCCACTCAGTGCCCACCAATTTGCATGTTGGCTGTCACCAATCATCTCCTTATTTTCCATGTGCCCTAGCATAGTTTCCAGGATGATCTGCTCCATGATCTTGCTGGGCACAGAGGTGAGACTGACTGACCTGAAGTTCCATGAGTCTTCCCTATTTCCCTTTTTAAAAATGGAGGTTATGTTTCCCCTTTTCCAGTTAGCAGGAGTTTCACCAGACTGACACACTTCTAATATGATGGATAGTGGCTTAGCCACTTCATCCACCAGTTCCCTCAGGACCTGCAGATGCATCTCACCAGGTCCCATGGACTCGTGCACCTTCACATTCCTTAGATGGTCTCAAACCTGATCTCCTACAGTGGGAGGTTCTTCATTCTCCCAGTCCCTGACTTTGTCTTGTGTCTTGTGTGGTGTGGTTGGAGCACTTGCCCATGAAGACTGAGGCACAAAAGTCATTGAGTACCTCAGCTTTATTCATATCCCAGGTAATCAGGTCTCCCATTTCTTTCTGCAGAGGGCCCACATTTTCCCTAGTCTTTCTTTTATTACCGATGTACCCGTAGGAGCATTTGTTGTTGCCCTTGATGTCCCACCAGATTTAATTCTATCAGGGCTTTGGCCTTCCTAACCTGATCCCTTGTTGCTCTGACCATTTATTACTCCCAGGTTAACTGTCTTTACTTCAACCTTCTGTAGGCTTCCTTTTCGTGTCTGAGCTTGTCTAGGAGCCCTTTGTTCAGCCATGCAAGCTTCCTGTCTTTTTCACCTGACTTCCTCTTTGTCAGGATACATCGCTCCTGAATCTTTTTCTTCAATATCTTTACTGTTTAAATGTTCTCTGCCTTTCTAACTTGACTTTAATTTGCTTTCCAGGTTTTGTCTCAGCAACACTGCTCTGGTAGAACCTGTGTAGACAGCTAGAATGGAACCCTGACAACTGGCCGTTTTTCATGCTTAATAAATTGTATGAACTTTTGATCCATTATCTACTGAGACAGTAGAGTCAACTGATTTCAGCAGATACTTGGGCCAGGCTGCTAGTGAGCTGTCATATCAGCCACAGAGCTACTGATTTATTTTTACTTTGTATTTTATTTTTTTTTTCTCTGATACAACTTAGACTGGATCATCCTAAAACATCCTAGATGGGATGTGTTACCTAAAGTGCATTGCAGGAGTCACAGAAGTCTTAGCTTGGAAGGGACCTAAAGGTATGCGAAGCTATTGATGCCTTTGCACTGTGGCAGGTTTGAATGTTTAATTTGTAGTTACTTAGATGGCTCATAGAGTGTCTGAGAATTCTTAACTATTTATCCTTACAGCATCTCTGAGAGCTAGGGAATTGCTTTTGTCACTGTTTTACAGCTAGGGAGTTGAAATGCAGTGTTAACCGGATTGTCCAAGGTCACATAAGAAATCTGCAGTGCAGAAAGGAACTGGCTAGAGCCCTAACTGCTGCGTGATCCTCCCTCTACCAGTTACAAAGCAAGAATAAGCTAAAACCTGAATCTCAGAGGGCGTTTTTCAGGCTCTTTTGGCAGTATGTTGTATTTTGACTGTTCTGTTAAAGTTTTTCCTTACACTTAACCTAGACGTTCTCTGCTGCAGCATTAGTTCTTGTTCTTTCTTCATTAACTAATAAGAATAATTTGTCCCTATCCTCTTTATAGTAACTCTATGTATTTGTAGACAGATCATGCCTCCCTCCAGTCTTCTTTTCTTTAGTCTGAACATGCCCAGTTCACTTAACCTTTTTTCCCATAGATCTTATTATCCAAACCTTTTATCATTTTTGTTGGTCTCCTCTGAACACTTTTCAATTTGTCTGCTTTTTGAAAATGTTGTGCCCAAAACTAAACACAGTAAACCAACAGAGGCCTAATCAGTGCTGAGGAAAACAAAACAATTGCCTTGCTTGTTTTACATGTGTTGTCTGTTAATGCTATCCAATATAATATCTGTCTTTGTGACAGTGTGCTGTTGTGAAAATGTATTTAATTTTTTGTGTACAACAAAACCAATTTTTTCATGTAGAATTGTTCTTGCTAACATGCTATCATTTTCTGTACCCACTGAGACTGTAAATATACTTCACTTACTCTTCTCATTACTGTTATTTTTTGTTGTCTCTCACTGTTCTGGATTGGAAGAAGCCTTGTCCCCTGTAGGTGGGTAAGGTCCATTGTGATTCTGGCAGACTGAAGGACGTGTGAGCAAGGATGGAGAGGAGATGAGACAGTGGAATTTGTCAAACCACTACTGTTCACTAGCATATTACTGAGTTGTGACCTCTGCTTTCAAAACCATTATCATGTTCTCCTTGCAAACCTCCCTGCTAAAGTGCAAACAATTACTTGACTTTTCTTAACAAAACCCATGATTCTGAGAAGCTTTGACAAATACGTCTCTGGCCCTTTTCTGCATAGCCAGGAGAAGCCCTCCTGACAAGAGAAGCATGAATAATGTTAAAGAAACATCAAAGCACTGTTTTAGACTGGGGAATTTTGGTGAGAAGCTATCATGGGTCACTGATGGGTACATTTGATTATGCTATCCTACAGTAGCCACGGTGAACTTGTCTTTATTAAATAAAATTTTACTTATTTCAGCAAAAATATTTTTTTAATACATCAGGATCATGTTGTATTGTAAATGTGGCATTCAGTATCCATAAAATATTCCAGAAGACATACTGTTTGTCTGTTTTTAATTGCTATGTTAGCTCACATTTTGTCACATGTCTTCGTGCTTACTTTTAGTTAGTCATTATACAGTAGGCAGTCCTCAGCTTTCCAAACATTTGTGTACTTGTATGGTGTCTCAGTCCATATAACTCCAGCCTTAAAGTTGCTGCATTAATTAATAGTTCCCCCTGTGACAGTTGATATACAGTGATTTAAATTTTTCAGCATATAACCAAATTATCGTTATTTAGGTATGCTACTTTATTTACTCAAAATATGGAACATATCATTCATTTATTAACCTAAATGTGAAAGGTCAACCTGCTCCAATGCTGAATGTAAAAATCTTGAGTCTTGTGTTCAGCTTTTATTAAAAAAAAAAACCAACCCCAAACCAAAACTTGTTAAATAATAGAAAACTAAGCTCTAGAAAACCTGTGGAGTAGATGTAAACCAAACCTGTTTGAGTGACATATTTGCTTCTATTGTTCATGAAAGGCCACAGTCTCAGACAGTTTCTAATCACGCTGCACTTCAACACGATGCACCATAAGTCAGAGTAAAGGGAGAAAGCAGTTTGTTAAGAACTATAAATCAGAACAATCCATATCACACTTCAGTTGAATTAGCATTCTTTTGTTCGAGGCTGCTACCTGACGTGCATCTAGCTGCGCATTCATCAAAAGAGAGTATGTAACTTTGTTAATTATATTCTGGTAATTGCATACTCACCTTTAACATCTGAGGAAATAGAGAAGTAATGTTTCCTTTGTCTTGAGTTAAAGTTTGCATTGTCATCATCTTATGCTGTCTGCAGTAATTACCCTGTGTTTTAGTATTTTGCAAACTGTGCAGGCAGTGTGGTTTATTTGTAAAGCTGCATCCGGTTTTACGGAAGAGCAACTAGAGCATCAAGATGATGAGGACCACACAAGGCTGATTTAGATAGCACTTTAAGTAATTTATGATGTAAGAAAGGAAGACCCATAACAGGACGTTGGCTCGGGGCCCCTCACTGGCAACACACCAGCTTTGCTCCCAGTCCAGTCTATTCCTTTTTAACCTTATCATTGACTTCAGTAGAGTGCTGTAACCTTCTGTTGCCTGGACTCATCAAGGCTGTGGAAAGTAGTGCATCACTCTTTAAACTGGAGCCTGACAGCAAGCGTACAGTGTCAGAGTCTCTGGATGCTGCAATGCAGCCAGTCCAGGGTTTAAAGGGAGGAAGCAAGGCAAGATGCTGTACCTGTTTCTTCTGTGTATAATTTACTGTGCAACTTAAACTCTCGCCCTGTTTAATGGTCCTGACAGCAGAGTTTCTAGACCAACAACTAAATCAGCTGCCGTGTCTTGCATTTGCAGACAGGCCTTATGATTTACAAAATTTAATAAGCTGCCCCCTCACAATGTTTTTTTCAAAGACATAGATTTTATAACAGTTGCCAGGAAGGTTGTCAAAGGTACAAATACCCATTGGTATAATGAAACTTTAGTTGTTTGGGTTTTTGGTGGTATGGTTTTTGGTTTGGTGTTTTTTTTTTTTTTGTTTTTTTTGTTTTTTTTTTTTTTTTTTTAAAAAAAAAAAGCATATAAACACTCTCCAAGTATTTCTAATTCCTTAACAATGAATAAATTCTAGAGAGCTCTGCTGGCTGGCCATGGTAATACATTAGTGTCTTTTCTAGCATTGCTCTATGGAGGTGATATTTCTTGGGTAGCTGTGCGGTGAGCTGCTGGCAGCTGGAGGGCAGGCACAAGGAGGAAGGACTTACACTGTCTCATTTGTAGTCTGCTTCTTTTTACATGAGGGGTGCATGAAGCCAAAGCTCACTATTTCACCCAGATGTGCATTTTCAATGCTAAAATTCCTACTACATTGTCAAGCAAAAAATATTTTTCTAGTGTATTGTTTTCTTTTCAAAGGATCATAACAAATTATATGTCCTTTAATTAAAAAGACTGATATATATCAAACACGCAAGGTGACTTTTAAAATTGGCAGATTTTGTTTATATAAGCTAGTTAACCATACTTTTTTATTGAATATTGCTGTTTAGAAGGAAAAAAATGTAAATTTTTATTTCTCACTGAAATTTGGACTTTGTGAAGATAATCACAGAAAATTGCGACTCACAGAAAATTATTTAAGAATGACATTATTTTATGCAGGTGTGAAAATCTTGAAATAGTTTATCCTCTGAATATGTTATCAAATTTCATTAGATATAAACTTGCCCTGTCATATTTACAGACTCAGTGCCCAGCTTCAGAGCTCTTTGCCCTCTCATTCTACCTCCATTTATGTTTCTTCCTCTCCATTCTTGCCTAATACTTAGGACACATTTTCCCAAAATTTACTAGTCAGTACTTACATCCAGAAACGGACTCTGTTAAGAGAGCAATTTCTCAGCGTAATACTTACTAACTAAACTCCCTATCAAATATTTGCTACAAGACAAAAGAAGTGAAAATACTGTGATGAAATTTTTCTACTCTGTTTGGTTGTAAATCAATTAGATTATTTAAGGAAACTTTGGTATAATAAAGAAGTAGTGTCCTTCTTGGATTGAAAAAGTCTGGAAAGTAATTCCCTACAAATAAAGATGTATTGACAAAATAGGGAATCTATACCTTCTTTGAAATTTAGATTTAAAAAAATGAAAAAGAAAATATTTTGCAGTGGAAATTGTTTACATTTTGACAAAACCCACATGCTCTATAGTCCAACCTTTCCTGAATTCACTACTGGTTTTTATGTTTGTGTTGCTCAGTGTAGTTATTACTCTAGCCTGTGTTGCATGTGTGTCATGTACCAGAGAAATGTGAAAAAAGTCATGTCCCTCTGATTTTCTCTTAAAATGCAGAAAAGTCTGATTGTCCATTTGAAATTGATAAAGTACAGGAAAATACCATTTCCTTCTCCAATAACTCCAAGACATGAAACTCCTCATGGAGGTAACCCAAAGGCACTTGTCTTCCGTTGCAGGGTACTGTTCCCGTTGAGGCTGATTGTATTTGGTGTCTATCATTGTTTACTTAATCACTCTTCCTCTTTAAGATAGTTTTCCTAGTACAAAAATAACCAGTCATTCCAAGTCTTTAAATCAGTTTGTTCCTGTGTCCTGCTTCCTGTCTTCCATTGTTTCATCCCTTCTCTTCCCCACACCCACCTCCTCCAGCTTTTCCTTACATGAATCACTTTAATGTAAATTATTCCTACTGTTTTTCACTCAGCCTAACCCTGAGGGAATATTACCCATATTAGAAATTTGCACATTTTACAGAGTTGTTTGGGAAGAATGGCTTAAATGTGATAAATATGAGAAAATAAATATGTTTTTACCGCAATGTGCCTGCAGTATTTTCTTTCTATTGTAGGGAATTTTCATGGATGTATGGCAAAACAAATTGCAATCACTGGCTTTTTTCCACTCTAGTTATGTATTTCAAATGATAAGTGGTATTATTTTTGTGGCTGTTGTTGTTATTGTTATCAATATTTTTAGGAGAAACAACTTTTAGTATTTTTCTATGCAATTTGAACAACAAAGCAGAAGTATTTTTTTCTATTGCAGAATTCCTTATTTTATTTTATTTTATTGTTTTACTGTTTTCTGTTATAAATATACAATATACAGGTTTTAAGGTCAAGCATAAAGGAGTATTTTCTTTTCCAAACATCTGTCAACAACCACATGGAAGAGAAGACAGTACTAGCATAATTTAATGTGGTTTCACTGGGTGAAAAATGTTCTTTGGACACTATGTCATGCCATGTACTTTAAGTAAAGCTTTTCTCAGGTGCTTTATCTTACACTGTATGGCTTTGCTTCTCTTACACTAATATTTTTCAATTTCCTTATTGTTCGAGGTTACAGATATGTCAGAAAAGCCTCATAAATGTTATTTATTCTTTTGGCATTCAGGGCTCATTGTGATAAGAATGAGCAGTTGTCACTCTGCAGATGGCAGGAGAACCCGTTCCAGGTTTCAGTGAACCTAGAGGTCATCAATGACTGTGCTGGAACCCAACTAGCCCATGATTAAGCACCAAGTTCGACACACATAGCTGTGGTGAGACCTGTGGGTTTGACACATTTTCAATTCCGTCCTTCCCTCCCCCTCCCTTTGCATTTATTGTAAACATATCAAGAAGTTGTTGGTTCTGTTGAGTCAGAAAAAGGAGAAAGTCACTGAAGAGTATTAAATCTGGACTGAGACAATATAAATGTTCTTGGATCCCTGAGTAAAATAAGCCTAAAGTGTACTGGAATTATATTCTTGGATGGGAAAGACGTGCAAATATAAAATGTAAAAAAATAAATTCCTATTCACTGCAAAACAACATATCTGAAAAGAAGCAAATTGCCTCCAATAAAGTGAGTTTAAAGCTTAGTATGAAAAGTCCCACAGTAGCCACAAGCTGTGTAGTGTGCAGGGTTCAAAGCCCTAACCACATCACCTGGCCGACACAATGAGGAACCCAGGGATCTGATGGAAACTGAAAGTATTCTGAAGCTGAAATACTGTCAGGTAATGTAAGAGTCTGTAAAGACACAAAGTGTATAAGGAGAGACCTCTTTTTAGCCCAGATTATAGAGTCAAAAAAACCACAGGTACATTTCCAGTCACAAGTCCACTCAATGGCTTAGACGTGCTATTTTCAACTTCACTGGAAGATACAAGATATATGGCTTCTCCTGATTAGTCTTGATTAAGAACTCTCTCTTCTCAGATAAGGATTTTACAGTTAGATTACAATATCTGAGTTAGCCTCTGTAAATTGCCTTTGTAAACCTCCAGAGAGGTATTCACTTCATCCTAAAGGAGACATTTAGGGTATAGGTCAGGTGAATTACCTCTGGAGGACTTTTTTCAAATTTAACTGTAAAAAAAATCTGGTTAAACATTAATTATTTACATTTTGTATGTTATGATGACATGAATCTCAATCCTTGTGTCTCTTACATGCTTAAACCTCAACAGTTGCAACAATGTTGTCTAGTACTTTATTATAAATAGTGCATCTTAAAGGATTTTATGGGATCTCAAAAAACTCTTCCTGCTGTCTGCTCATACTGCAGGTTTCACATATAGCAGTTTGGTTACATTGTGAATGTTTCACTTACTGAAAAAAAATATATGATTACATTGCTACTTGTCTTCTAAAGGAAGATAATGGATTATGGTGCCAAAGGAACTTACCTACTGATATAGAAAGTTGTGAGAGATCACTACCATACAAATGGTAGTACAAGCACGAACTCAAATTAATAAATAAAAAAATAGCTTCTGAGGTAAAGAAGGCTTGTATTTTTCTGTTGAGACATGATGGCATTCTAGCTCCGTAAGAAATAGGATGTTCCTTGAATTGACCATAACAAATACATTTATTCAATAATAATAATAATAATAATAATAATAATAATAATAATAATAATAATAATAATTGGCAAGAAAACTTTATGTTTTTAGAGATGAATGAGAACTCTGTGCAGACAAACTTGTAATAGAAATGTGTATGGTATACACAACAATTAGGCACAAGCTTAGATATAATGAGAACTATAAGAAAGTAAACTGAAGAAATAGTTGTATTTGTCTTTATATAACTACTTTCCTGTGCAATATTGCTTAGGTTTAGGACATCCAGATTTATCTGTCAACCAATAACTTTAATTCTTTCAATAATTTCTTCCAAAAAATATGGTTAGTCATATCTAATTAATATATCTTTTCTAGTGCAGGCTGGGTGAAATACAGTTTTGATACTACAAATGATATTTCCTAACTGTATTTCTTACATTGTTCTCACCTGTTATTTTTGATGAATCATTTGCAATAAAGTGAGGCTTTTTAATTATTGCATAATGATTTTTTTTTTTTTTTTTTACATTTCAGGCTGAAAAAGTTACACATGCACTACATGACTGTTTTTGGAAACCTCAAGAACTCAGTTCTGATATTTAACTGACTTTTATCCACCTAGAGACTGTCAGCTTTATGCTCTTTTTCCAATCATGGGGCTGCTGGATACAGCTTTTAAAACAATTATCTAGAGTAATTGCATATCTAAATGGGAAAAGGAGTGCCAGGTATTTTTTTTAAATCAAATGTGACTTCAGTCTAAAGTGATTTCAGTGTCTTGATTAATTGTAAATAAAAGCTTGTGTGGAAGTATGTAATTTTACATTACTTTTACTTTTTCGGTTTATATATTCTGGGTGGATGAAATTTATGCCCTGGAAGAGAGAGAATTTCCTGAATGGTCTGTAGTTCAGTGCCTGTGGATTTCACTTGAACTGTGGAAGAGTCAGCTGCAGACCTCTGATTTAGGTCCCTTGCCAGACTTAGTTTCTCAGTTTCTCCTGTAAAGATTTCTTGAGTGAATAATGAAGTAATCAGGGAACCAGACTGGTCCATATTTTATTCTTTTTGATTTTAGGCAGCCAAAATGTCTGCACTACAAATTTCTTATTTAATGGTCCCTTTTTTCATAATGATTCCATTGTGACATAAGACCCCCAACAGAACATTCAGTTCTCTTAAATTCCAGATTTCTTTCTGGAGATCATCTGCTCATTGTTGAGTAGATAGGTAGAATGGATTTGTGCATACATGTATAAAACTCAAACATGTCTATGTAATGTGCATCCTGGCATCAGAAGATTGCTTATTCTGTAATTTTTTTAAAAGTCCAGTTCATTTCTAAAGCACAGAAAAAAATATTTCAGCATCAGATTTTTATTTTTTTTTTTTTTAAACTTCTCAACTCTTTATGTTGAGTTGTGTACTGTCATTTAGTTTCCTAGACACAAGGTTGGAAGCAATGAAAAACACAATTTCTGATACTTTGTTTTTATTATGGTATGCAAGAAGAGCTCTTTAAAGAGAGCTCATCTTTTATTTATGTCACCAGAAAGTAGCCAGATTTCAGAAGAGTTCAGCAGTGAATGTGCTGAGCTTTAGGAAAGAAATACGTACATAACGCAGCTCTGGACAAAAAGTTATAATGAGACTCACCCACTCACTTCAAAATATGGCTTTTAATATATTACAGTAGAGAATTAGTAAGTCTAAACAAAGCCTGAACTAGTGAGATCAATGTTTGTCTTGATAGGTTGGTTTTGCCACTGAATTCACCAGGTTGAGGACTGTACGCTGAATTCACCAGGATGAGGATTGTACCTATCATTGTCCTACAGTCTCTCATACATTAGACACATATGGTCTTAACTCCTTCAGATGTCATCTTCCTTGGAGGATGTTCCTGAAAAAAACATTGATGCAAAAGATATGTTAAAAAACATCAATGGCAAAATGTCACTGAGAATCAAACTCATGTAAAGGCCCTTAGACTGGCAGAATATAAAGTGAAAGAAATGCTGTCACTCCACTTTTATCTCTTTGATCCCGTGTTCAAGACTAGCATAGGCCTGCAGCAGTGCTTAAACTGTAACACCGTTACAACAGCAGCTATTGACTTTGGCATTATTGAGAACCTAATACCATTTATTGAAGTCAGGTTTTACTGATTTTTAACACTGACAAGATTTCTGTAAGGGCTGATCTAGTGAAAGTTTCATTTGTATTTCTCAGGAACAGACATGACAGAGAAGTGGAAAACATATTCACATTTTCTAATTTATTTCCACAACATGACTGGAAAGAGCACAGATGAATAATGCTAATTTCCCTTCTGATGCATGGAGATATTCTTAATATCACAGTGCCTGCAAGTGTGTATTTTTAAAGAAAATATTATATTTTAAAAACTCCTAGATTAAAAAAAAAAGTCATTAGAAAGTAAAGTAATTGATTACTAAATCTATAGATTCGTCATTACAAAGAGCTACTTTGATCTCTGTTCTGTGGTTATAAATTGTGTCTATGATTTGGTCTCTAGGTCTGCTTCAAGTCAGTGGTAATACTCTAGTGTTAACATGAATCTGTGTCTTAAGTTCAGGGGAAACAAGGTGTCAAAATTTGAACTGCAGGATTTATTCCTTAAAAGAAATTTACCCAAAGTTAACACATTATGGTGAGGTGGTCTTGCAAAGACAAGATGAAGCATCAGATAACACATGCTGGAGCCAAGCTTTGCCTTGTACAGGGCTGTATTCCCAAGCTGTGTGGGGAAACCCAGACAAATTTTTGACTTCCTTGCCTAACCTTTGCCCTAGTTTGAAATGAAACTTCAAACTCAATATTTGTGAACTGAAAAGAGAGAAGCAGCATGAGGTATTTTCCTGCCACATTTTTCTGTGAATTGTCTGAGATCAGATTCAAATTTTATGCACCTCTAGTATCCCTACTTAGGAAGTGGCAAAGCAGTAGTGTCTCCCCATTCAGAGGTACAGCTTTCCAAACTGTGATTATAATTCTACTTACAGTGCATTGAAGGGGGAAGTCAGTGACTTGGTTTTTTTTTACATACAAGAAATACCACATACAAATTGAATGACTGAACTGTGGTAGCTATGAGAGGTCCTGTGAGACATGAGTGATCCTTTAAAAAATATGACTAATTTTCTGCTCAGTACTGTATTTACCATTTCTGTTTATTTTCTATGCTTCATATTGTTAGATTATAAAATGCAGTGATAAGGATAAAAGGTAGCTTAGTATAGGCTTGACTGAATCAATGAAAAACTTCTGAAATATTGTTATATATCTCAAGTATTTCCTCTCTTTGAGCAAATTTAGCATGGGAAACCACATAGTGCACTTTAAAAATATATATTTCTCCATATAACAGCAAAAGTAGCATAAGCTGTAGTCTACACAGACACACATGCACAGAGATGCATATATATTACACTCTGTAGTTCTTATATGTGTACTGTAGAAAGCACAACTGAAAATCACGTCACTTAAAATGTCATAGTCTGGAGTATGCTTGAGTTGTGCTGTCAGTATGGGAAATGAATTCAAATAATAGGTGCCATTACTGTAGCATGAAACTATTAGTTAAAGTTCACAGTGCTTGACTAGATCATTTAAACCTTTATTAGAATAAAAATGAAATTTTGAATGTTTGAATGTTCTTCTTTTCTTCCTTAATTTGAGCAGGGGCTCAAAGTTTAACCAAAAGCATCTGGAAATAAGTTCCACTACCATCCTCCTGGTTCAAGTTCCAAAGAACAGAAGGCAAAACTCCCTGTGCTTGGTGCTAACTAGTATCATGGGGGTGTCAAACTTGACTTGAGGTGGATTGACATGTCATTATTCCTCCAATTCTTGCTTCTTTTTTAATGATCTGCACCTGAGCTCCTGTGTGTATTTTGTGACACTTATTAGCAATCTACAGGTCTGAGAAAACCGTTGTTTATCCATCTCTCACCTGTGAAAATGTTAACAAGACGAGACATGCAGCAGTGTCTGGTGCCAGCTGAAGGTCATGGATAGAGTGAAGAAGCATCTGACATCTGTCTCTTGTGGTGGGCATTGCACTGTGTTTCACTGAAAGCAGCAGGCTGAGCAATCTCACACCATTAATATCAATGGGACCTGAGTGTATGCTACTCGCATTCGTTCCTTGGTTCCAGAAGTGGAAGTGCGGAGCTATTAGTACACCTCGTTCACATCCTAGATAAGAATGTTGAAATAGTTCCACATGGCAGATGAACAAAAGAAGTCATTAGGCTTATTCTTGTCCACATGCACTCAAGCACCTGACGGCAACTGCCCCTGCTATTTTCAATCAAGACTGAGAGACTGGAGGCTACTGATTTACTGAATTTCAATCAACCTGGATTCATCTTTTCTTCCTTTTATTTTTCTTTTGTGAGGGGCTGCTTCAGAACGACTAAGTCTCATTGACTAAACCAGTTACTTTGATTTCTAACCCTGCAGTATTTTCACAATAGGCTAGTATTAACGTCATTTGCATTCTGAAAAACTGGCATACTTTTTCAATTAGTTTTTTAGGATGGGATAAGTGCCTCACATGTAATACAGTTTTAAAATAAGCTTTCCTCTCCCTCTTTTGAGTGAATGGCTGTGAGTGAAAATACACACTTATTGGGGAGTATTCACGTGTGTGTGAATTACCTACGGAGACAGATAGAAACCAAAATAACTATGGAAATGTCATGTACCATGTATCTATATGCATATATTAGTGAACAGAAATCTGTAATACACAAAAAAACAGTTTTGCAGGGGTATGTACAGAATTGGTATCTCCTTTCCCTTTCTGTCTCTCTCCCCCTTCCTTCCCCTTCTCTTGCCCTTCATCATGCCTTTCTCCTTTTCCTCTATCCTCCCCTACAACCTCCCCTGTCTTCCCCCTCCCATATCCACACCCCTCCCTCCTTCCTTCTCCCACCCTCCAGTCTCCCTCTATCTTTCAGTCTCCTTCCACGCTTCTTGTGTCCCTCTCCCCTCCCCTTCTCCCTCCTTTTCTTCCCTCCATCTTTCCTTTTTTTTTTTTTTTTTTTTTTTTTTTTTATTACTCCTCT
>NW_020799091.1:35403290-35583782 GCF_003259725.1 Athene cunicularia | reverse complement strand
TTTTTTTTTTTTTTTTTTTTTTTTTTTCCTCTCTGGGTAGTGGCTTGCTTTCTTCTTTCTGCTAGTAACATTTTCTCTTTTTTTCAAATCATTCAGACACTTCAGCCTATGCTGGGCTGGCACAGCCACTAACAACTTCTCAAAACCCCCTTCTATTTCTTGTACAGCTCATGAAATGGTACTGTTCAGCAGAGAGACAGTGGAAGAAAGGTGTTCAGCCTTTTCAATTTTTATTTATGGCAGTGAGAAGCATATTGCTGAAGATACTAAGAACAAGTTTACTTTCTGAAGCAGCCAAGTTTGTCTCAATTGTCTCTAGATGGAAAACTATCTGTCCCAATAGTCAGTGGAAACAGCTCTCCTGATCTCCCTCTACCTTTTATTCTGAATGTTAAGTATGTTTTGTGAACGGTTACACCTTCACTCTTAATCTCATTAGTGTAAGGCCCTTACCCAGGACCACTGAAAATGGCAGAAAGGCATTCACAAATTTGAGTAGACTTAAGTTCTGACACTAACAAATGTTCCACTGGCTTAGATTTTCATAAGTCAGACAAATGAAAAATAACATTAAGCACTTCTATCAAAAATCAAACCCAGTTGTTTTCAGAGATCTTGTTCTCAGCAGCTCCCATTGATGCAGGCTGTAGCAGTCTTTGGAATATGATGTTCTTTTATTGGCTTATTCCTTTTGAAGCAAACCTCAAATCGTTGTTTTGTTTTGGGGGCTCACAGGTGTTTAAAATGAACTCCCAATGTCTTGCAAGTTACCATTGTACTCATAAGTACAGTAGTGAGCAATAAATAAGAAAGAATTAAGCATTCTATAGCCAGGTTATAGTGGAGCAACAACAACAAAAAGAGCCTGCTGCATTCTTTCTAAACAAACAGAAAAGCATAATTGGAAAAAATCATTTTTATGTTCTCTTACATTAGATGGGGCCACTGAGTGAAACATTCACTGATGAATTACTCCTCTAATCTGTGGAAGAAAAACAGCTACTGGCGAATTAGAGAGTCCTGGAACAGAGCCATGAGAACTAAATGGCTAAAAATGAAAACAGGCAAACATTTAAAGAGTATTCTACAGAACACAGATCTTTCAACACCTCCCCCTTTTCCATGGCTAATTCATTGTCATGGAAACTGAATTTATCAAAATGTTCTTGTTCACTCCTAGTGACCCAGAGAGTCGACTTACAGAGCTGGTGAAAGGTAACTCAGGCTGAAGCAATTTTTACAAATGATATGCAGCAGTTCATAAATCGGTAAATTTTGAATGGTACCATTGTGATTGTCGAATAGTTTCCCCTAGTCTCAAAAGACTGTTTTTGTCTGCAAGCTAGAGGTGTCTGAAACCCTTACTAATAAGTATAGCATGGGAGGCATGTATGAGTTTAGCTCCTTTCTTCCCCTCTGATCTCCTTTAATTTGTTTTTCTTCTTACCCTGTGAATTTATGCTAAAATCTTGTTATTTCTGTCTTTTATTTACTTCATGAATTCTCCACAGCATTTTCCTTTGCTGATCTGTAGCCCAAGGATGCAAAAATCCTTCATCACCTCATCATAAACATCTCTTCTTATCTGTTGCTGAAGGTAGGTGTCGACTATCAAGTGTAATACACAATGACTACTGTATGCAGCCAGTTTTGCCAAATCCAAAATAACACTGGAACTCTAAGTGCTTTCATCCTGTCTCAGAAGGTGGGGTTGCTTGTATTTCTTCATCGTACAGGAAAATTGTCATATAATTATTCTGAAGGTTTTTCAGCTTCCATGTCACTGCCAAATTCCGTCAAGGTTGATTTTTACTTTATTTTATGTTAGCAATTAGTGACTTGTTGTCATGGAAACCACACTTCACATGATTCTTGAACTTAAATGGCTGAATGTGATCATACAGCAGCCCTTCTTTCTTTAGCCTCAGTACTTAAAGTCTTGCTTTGTGTGTGTGTGTGATCTTGATTACAGAATCACATAAAATGTCTATAAACACACAAAATAATAGCAGAAGGCTACATCAATTAAAATGGAGTATTCAATAATTCATTCTTTAATTAAAGCTCTTCCTTTTCCTATTGCTGTAACCTTTCAAGTGTTAAAGCAGACATAAGAGCTAATCATTTGTATGGAATATCTTTTCTAATTAGCAGTTTGTGAAACAATAATGAAGGAAAACAAAAAGAGGATTTTAAGTACTTCTGCTTTTATGCTTAATGCAAAGATTGTAAACAAAAACACTTTAGAGAAAATATTTTCTAGGGGATAAGTTTGTGTCTAAGGTTACAGATGGTCAGTACACAGAAAGGGATGCATTCATATCAGGTTTTTGTTGGCAAACAGATGAAATGACTGAGGATGTAAGAGTCAAAGGATATGTCCCAGTATACTGTGAATTGCAGACACATTTGAATTTGATCATCAACTAAATGTGTTGTATCTAGGAATCAAAACCTTAAAACTTTACTTCAGAGGCTACATTTTTCAGTAACTATCGCACTGAAGGATTAGTGTGCATTTTTTTTTTTTTTTCATGTGAGTGATGTCTCCACCATTGAGAAATATTCCAGAAGTATTCCTGCATCATAAAGATCTGTTTCCATTTAAGATTTTTTAGATTATATTGCTATAGTATAGTGGCAGAGTAAGTTGAAACAGACCAATATAAAGACCTGTGTGGAGTCTCCTATTTCAGAGTATGATACTTCTTTGGTTTTGGTTAATCCACTTCCAATCTATCTGGAGATTTTTATTTACGTGTGTACGAAGGTATGCATGCCTATATACATACACACTTTATTTAGAAAAAGAGTTCTACATGCAAGAGATATGCAGGTTTGCCTACAATATTTTAAATTCACATCTTGTACCATTTTAACTTCATTGTCCAGATAAATGGTTCATGTGTTTGCATGTTCATGTCTCTGATTATTGAAAAATGCTGAGTGGCCTGTGATCAATAAGAGTTCAAGGTACTTGAACCTCATAGGAAATGATAAGACTCAGTTCTGGGCATGTAAAATTATAAATGTCACTCTAATGAATGCTAACCAGTAGACATAGTGATTTTTGAAGACATACCTGGTGCCTAAAGCATAAGAAGACTTAGTCTTGAAAGGACACTCCTCTTTTTATTAAACTTTTCAGAAGTATTTTTGGAATATTAAAACTAAACTAAAATATCATTTAATGTAGCTATCATAAATAAATGTAATTCAAAGGCACAATAAGAAAAATCCTTCCATGAGGTGACACTGCTAATTCAAGGTTATTTTCCCATATATCTCCTCCCATGTATTGCAGACTCATTAACTGGACTCATTAACTTTACACAGTAAAGATAGCTGTTTATTTTCAGTAATACAAAAGCAAATACAGTATGATTGCAGCATGCATTTGAAATGTTCAGATTGCCTACAAAGAAGCACTTTTGAAGTATTTTAGTGGAAAAGTATTTACTTATTTATTCAGCGTGCTATATTATAATAAAACATTTGATTTAATACATTGTTGTTTGTTTTTTTTTTTTTAAAAAAAAGGAAGAAAAAGAAAGATATAAAATTTTCAATATCTTAAACCTGTGGTAGTAAATATATATGCCAGAAGGTATCATAGTTATGAAAATTAACATATTTACTGGATATTTTTATTAACCCTTAAGAGAATAGGTACATTTCTCAGTATTTACTGTATGTTTCTGTGCTCACTCAAGTCCTAGGAAGTCAAAGCAATTACTCTGAAAACCATGTGGAAAGCAGTGTGAAGCCAGATTCTGCCTTGCACTAAGATATATTAAATTGCATGTTCTCAGACAAAGTATGGCATTTCTTTGTAAATTGTGGATTTGGGCTTTAAGCTCTTTTTGAACAGTTCCCCCTTGTAAATGCATCATGTTACATTTGGTTCCTATATATTTAGAATTATTTCAAATGTATCATTGCAGTGCTAACCTCTAAAATTTCTTAGGAGCACAGTCTACACTTCAAACTTCTAAAATCACAAATCTAGTATCAATAATTGCATTAGCCCTGTGGTAGCTACAGCTACATATAGAATCTTTCCTGAACACTTCCAGTACATGCTGATGTACTTTCTATTGTTTTAAAGAGTTGTGTTAAATTAACGCTTCTTACTAAATGTACTCCGCATATGTTTTCACAAATATATGAAATTTTATCTTTTGTTTCATTAAAAATGCAGAGAATGGGATCAATTTACTAATTCAAGTTTATAGTGGAGTGAAACATTTGACCTTGCACATGTATTCCCCAGCACTATTGTTATTATTACAGCAATTTTAAAGAAAATATTATGAAAATAAAATTACAGAATAGTATTCTTCAATATGCACAATTAGGCAAATAAATACTCCTTAGAATCAGATGTAAGTGTAATTTCAATATCAGAGGATATAAACCAGCTGATTTTCTTAATTGTCTGCAATTTCTTAGGAGTAGTATTGCAGTTTTGTAACCTGTTTAACATTTTTGTACTTGGAAAGACAACAGAAAATGACAGGTTCCTTGACAGTTTGCTTACACAAATTAACCTCATTTATGGGGAAACTGGCTGTGTGAGAATACCTACTTTTGCAGTGCTTTGTCAGACAATTTCTAAATTGCTGGCTTTTTGAGGGTACTGCTTCCTAAATTTTAGGTATTCTGCTGAGTAATAGCACTTATAACATAGCAAGTATCTTATGATAGGCTTGCATATGGATGACTTGTAATATTTGTGGAGCAGAAAAAAGGAAAAAGACATGCTTGATACCTTTTTTCAAGCTATTTGAAATTCTCAGCATTGCACCTGTAAAACACTACTGCTTTGCAGAGGATTTCATTGACATAACAGAGAGGTGTATTTGGCCATGGTTTATTATTTAATTCATAAAGAAACCATTCAAACAAGCTTAATAGCAAATATTTCATGAAAACAATTTATCACATAGAAATAGTATTAGCCTAAGGGAAATGCTTAGCGTTATATCTGTTTATTTCTATCTAAGCTGACAGGTAAATGATTCTCTTCTAGGGACAAGGAGAAGAATGCAGAAGAATCTGATGTCACTGTAATCCCCCTACAAAATGATAGTAACCAAAATAACCATTAGACTTTTCCTATTTTGTTAAATTTCACATTGATTGTGGCTTAGAATTCTTTTATAATTAGATGAGAGGTAATATAGAAGTTAGGTGAGGATGATGAAGAATATATATGAAATAAAATAAAACACCAGTGGACTTTACAATTAAATTTACGAATGAAAGTGTCCAAGGGTCCTGTCTATCCACCTGCTAAAAGCATATGGATTTCTCCTTTCAGCTTAAAATATACATGTTAAGATATAAACGTTGCCTCATCAATAGTTATTTTGTTGTGTAGAACCCTCAGTGTTAAAGGAAGGAGCAAGAAAATTTCACGGGGGGCAAACAGCATTTTCTAGACAATTTTGCTGTGAAAAAAAAAAAGAAAAAGCTATATCTTTAATGAGAAGTGTTTGCTTTGTGGACTTAATAAGTAAATAAATAAATAAAAGACTGACTTCTTTAGTACTCTAAGCTTGGACTGAAAATTTTCACCTTAGGCTACCTTTTCTGAAAGTCTTTGCTATCAGTTGTATTTGTTCTGGATGACCTACATTTATGGTGGTAAAATCTTTAATGTATAATCATATCATCATATTTTCTGTACATGCCACATATGTTAGAAATAAACTATTTTAGGTGCATTTCAAAGCGTTAAAGTATGTTTATGGATTATCTCTTGTACTGTTAATATAAAGTTAGATCCCTTGGTTACTGTAGGTCCAATTGTGTGCAAGTTTCAGAGGGAGCCTTTGAAACCTCTAAATATAGCTTAAAAGAGTTTCTCTATATCTAAAATGTCATGACATTAACATCCAGTATCTTGGGATACTCCAAAGTTAGAAACTGGGAAACTGATCCTTTCCAGTAGCATAAAGCTCTAATTTCTAGCCTTACAAGTCTTCAAAGAAATGGACTTACCTTCTGACATTTTAGATATAAAAAAAACGGTTTTGTGAGTCCTGCTCATCCTGTATATTAGAAAGTCATATGTTCTGAGGAAAATGTACCGATTTGAAAAGAGAAAGAAGTAATGCCTCCGTGTTATATTTAATTTAAAATAATAATTAAAAAAATCCCTACTGGTTCTTTACAGGTATTCTGTAGTTCTGATTTTTATACAAGGGGGTCTAAGTCATAAAAGGTGTGCTGATTAATCACAAAGACATACAAATTACCTTATAATCAACTGCATATTTATGAAAGGTGGACATATGTAGTTCTGTGTAAAACCAGAGTTTGAAGATGCAGATATATATGCTTTTTATGAGCAGAGAAAGGAGATTTTATTTGCTGCTTTTAAGAAGGAAGTTCCATTAAAGGGAAAAATGCAGATGTAGTGCGTGCTTAACTTTTCTTTGACCAAGTGCTCATCAGTGGTGATTGTCGATTCTGGGCTTTTTTGGTGATGAGACTAAATCTGTAATTAATTGCAGATAAGAATATGAAAAGAAATTTACTATCTCAGTTCTCTTCAGTAAAGCATTTCATTGAGCTGGATGACAAATCAGTGTCTGAAGTTGTATGTCATGGTCAGACTACTTTTCTATTAGGGCCTATTGCACAGTGACTGAAAAATGGTCTGTGGTTCAGCTCCATTTGCTGAATAACCTGGAGATCCTTAGAGGAAAAGGGGAAAAAATCTACTGTGTCTCAGAGACTGCTAGATCTAACCTGAATTCTTGGCATGCAAGTAGCATATTTCTCTTGCTTGCAATACCTTGTGTTAAGCCTGGCTTTGACTAGTGTGATGGGAATATCAGACATCTCCCTAGACTAACATTTTGCAATACAACAAAAATAATATGCAGTTATCTGTATGTTTGCATGGGAAATTATATATACATTTCTGAACTGGATCAGTAACGCTCTTTGATAGTGTACATGCCAGTTTGCAAAAGATAACTTGTTTTCTTAACATAAAATTCAAGAATTTCAGAGTTGCCACATGTCCCAACTTTTTTTTCTGTCTAGGTGATTTTTTTTTTTTAATTGTGAATTTTCACAGCATTATGAAAATCATATCTCAGATGATATGGCAAGAAAGAACTGAGAGAACAAAATTCTACAGTTTATGTTAAAACATGCAGTTCAAAATAACTTTAAAAATTTATCTACCAAGTTGCATTTTGCTTTACACCAACTTCAGTATTTTCTACATCCTGTCTCCAAGATATGCAGAGTATCTGTAAATACATACATATGTTAAAAAATTGTACATTAAAGTTATAGATCTAGATACATATATTGATTCCTTTAATGTACAAGTTTCATTAAATTCTATATTATAGCTCTAATTGATTACATAAGAAAACAGGACTTTGAATCATTTTATGGCCTAAACGTTTTGTTTGCATAGTATCTGGCTTAATAATAATCTACACAAATGATCAGCACTAACAGTTATGACTCAGAAAAGACCAACAATTTCATTGCAGAAAAACTGGACTATTTAGAGACTGACAACTCAAAAAAACATTTGAATTTATGTAACTAGCAAGTGCTTGCTAGATAGTGAAGGCATGCCTGGTTCAATATAACTCAGATTCAGCTGAACTGTTTTAGTTTCCTTTTACATTTTCTCTTCCTTTCTCTATTTTCTTATTTCATATTGTCTACTTTCTAAATGTGAGGTTCTAAACCAGTTATTCTTAGTCATCTAGCTATCAGAGAAGACTCTTAGAGAGATAAGAATGGATAAAATTGGATGGATTTTTTTTCTCCAGCTTTTCCTTCTCTCTGACAGATGTTGACCATGATCTGAAGTGAATTTTATCCCTAAAGTAGCTTTACAGAGCAATTCTGAAGTAACCTTCATATATTGAGTTCATTGTTAACAATTATAAACTGTACTTTCACATTATCTATCATGGCTTATCACAAAGAATCCCTGTTATTCTCTCTAGCCAATTCAATAGCCCTGACAGTGCTGTAGTGGTAGTGATGTGTGTTTGCATGTAATTGGGGCATGGGAGCATTCTTCACTCATATTTTCTGTTCCTGGGAGGCCTTATAGAGAGAGAGGATTGATCAAATGGTCTCCTACAGGGGTGCCATTGCTGCAGGCTGGTCATTTAGGGTGGCCAACCAAAACCAAAATTGAGGCAAATAAAATAAAAAAGAACACAGAAGTAGCTAGAGGCAGAAAAAACCTGCCAGTCCATTCTTTTGTTATAGCCGTGCTTCAAGCATCAGCGCTTGTAAGAAGCTCCAAAGTGGCCCTAGGATGAAGCTCTGTAATTGAAGGCAAGCAAGGCACAGATGCTAGCTTTTATTAAATATCAACAGAATTTAACAGTGCCAACAGTCCAGTGCTGAAGGAGAAGGAAGGATGGGAAGGAAATTCCTTCCCTGGGCTAATTTCATGCTTACTGTCCTTCAGACCTGCTCATCAGATCTGTCATTATACTCTGCGTCTCTGACAGAGTCAGGCTATCTATAAATACCTGGGCAGCTTTATGCACTTCAGCCATGTATAAATAACCTCTTGCTCATAAGATGCTGTAGGCTATCCTGACTGGGTCCCAGCTGTTGCTACTGCAGGGTACAAGTCCCTTGTAAGTCCTGTGTGGTATCTGTCAGCCTTGCATACATATCCTTACTTTCTTGGATTATCTCAAAAGGCATTAGACACTAATGTTCAGGCAACTGAATCCTTCCCAAAATGCTAAATGGGCTCCTTAAGTGGATGAAGGCATATATCAGAGATGTTGATAACTATGTGCAGTGAAATATTCCTTTCTCCTGTCTCCTTCTTACATTGAAATTATTTTTATAGAAAGAGGCAAAAACATTAGGTCAGACTTCTCTGCTCATTGGCATTTTCTAGGGTTATTTTGTCGTTGTTGTTGTTGATTTCTTTTTTTCAAAGGAGAAAGAAGTGGTTAATTGAATTTTGAGAGAAACACTGTGGGGTCCTGGTAGTTTGCTATGGCATGGCTTCATCCAGCTGCAGATGGACTTGTTAAAGATGTTATCCATTGGGCAGATTTACTGCAGCCCTTGGGCTTCCTCATATTCTACTCAGTGAGTATAAATGAGGTTTAAGAATATCTCTAATCTGAGATATCAGGTGCCCTGCCCCTTCACTGCATTTACTGAAAATGGAACAAAACAGAGTAATCTAGAAGTATCAGCCTTGCTTATTTATCTCTCTCTCCAGAATATTTGAATAGTGCTGTGTTGTGTAGACCTTTGTCTAAGATCATACTGGAAGAAATTTTATATAAAGCTAATTTACTTTGTCTAATGCAGCAAATTACAATACTGAATTAAAAAGCATTCATGACAATTTAGTAGGTTTCAACTTGTTTGTCACTGCACCCACACACTTCTCTGTTTCTTCAGACTGACCGCGTACAAGCTGCCTTTATGCTGAAGGACTCTGAAATGCTGCTCAAGAGTCATTACTCAAAGGTAATTGTAACACTGAAAGGTGTTCAGTGCTGACAGTGTCCTCCCATCCCTCCTTCG
This sequence comes from Athene cunicularia, assembly GCF_003259725.1. Classification (NCBI taxonomy): domain Eukaryota; kingdom Metazoa; phylum Chordata; class Aves; order Strigiformes; family Strigidae; genus Athene; species Athene cunicularia. The sequence goes on along the minus strand of NW_020799091.1, from coordinate 35,574,224 downwards.
CCTCCCCTCCAATCCCCCAAGCTGCTACAAGAAATGCTAGCTGTATAGATAGTCCCAGGAGAGTTGCTTTGCTTTGCAATGTTCATGCCAAAAGACAGCACTATTTTTGCCTGAAGTTCTTTTTTATGACATCTACAGATCAGCAAAAAGTACCCTGTAAAATTAATTGAATTCTCCAATAATTGTTTTAAAGCCAAATGCCATATAGAGCCTTAAGATATATATATGCATTTTCAAATGACTGTGTAGCCTGATTTGGGCCATTTACCTCATGAAATCTCAACTTAAGGCTCTGTGCATTACTGAAACTGCGAGTCAATGTACTTTTTTTTTTTTTTCTTTTCTGCTTTTGTTTTTTGATGTGGATGCTTTTGTTTTCTGCTACAGTGAACATGTTTCTTAGGTTTACTTGTTTTGTTCACCTGTTGGTGACAATATGAACAAGGATGGGGGAATAACAGTGGGTAGATATGAAAAGAAAGAGAATTGTGTCAAAGAAGATTAGGAAGAAGAATACAGACACAGTGAATTCAGCCTGATAGTTGTAGGAGACTTAATAGAGCAAGGAAATAAAGGTTTAGTTTTCCAATCCTGTCTAAACTGGGGACAATACTCCTCTGCAGTATACAGCAGTGGTTCCTACTGCACAGGTTCTCTGATTCCCCCACACCGAGGGGGTCTGCTCTCAAGGATGTTGTGTTTAAATTAAGGAATGAACTCGCTACACTACCACTTAGTATAAAAAAACCTGACAACCGTATCTCCTTATACAAACTGAGAGGTGAGACTGGTCAAAATCAGATCAATGAAGATACAGTGAGGTGGACATTGTGGCATTCATAAGATTGCAAGGAGTTGAGCACCTGCTGCCACATAAAATCAACAGATGTGTTCCTGCAGAGAAAAATTCTAAAATGGATATGAGATGTTAAACTGATGATTTGGGGGGTGAATTGGGGGGGGAAAAAAAAAAAAAAAAAAAAAGAGAGAGAGAGAAAGAAAAGGTAATTTGTGAACAGAAAGAGCTTTAGTGTGGAACAGTCCTTGTTATGGTTATGTAACACTCACCAAGGGCAAGACTTTGATTGTAAAGTACCAGAAGTTATTGGCTACATTTATATTAATAAGTAATTCGGTCCAATGGGGAAGGATAAGCAGATCAAAGCAGGTCATGTTGGCATTTACATCTGTTGTACATGAAATCTGGAGTTTTAGCTTTGCACTGGATTTAGCATGATTTCCTAATGTGAACATCCCTGCTATGTGCATGGCTCAAAGAAGTCCAAAGGACCAGTCACTGATTCACACCTTATACCGGTCATGATCTGGGGCACATCTGGTGCATACATGAAGACACACTGTGTGTTTAGATTACTGTTAAACAAATCAACTTTGCAACGACTAAAACTACTCTGAGATGAATCATGGGGTTTGCTCTAGAACAAAGCACTAGATATAATCTTTGTTTATTGTTTAATAAATGCATAAAAAATCATAAATCTATTGTTGACAGCAATAGAACAGATTCTTCATATATCACAAGGTGTGTTTAATTGTAACTCCAACTGCAGTGAGTATTCCTTTATTCCTAATTATACTTCAACAAATACAAAAAATAGCCAAGATCCATTTGAAGAAATTGATCACCAGGGCTAAGAATTACACTATATATTCAGTTTTCCCTCATGTGACTATTCTACCTGAAACAAATCAGGTATTATATAAATGCAAACATTTATATATATATATATATATATGTATGTATATATATATAAAGTATTATATAAATGTAAAATTTAATTTGGCTTATGTTAAATTGTATTTTAAATTTACTTATTTTCATCTGTTTGTATGTATGCATATAGGGTTTCAACACACTTTTTTATTAGTAATTAAATTATTCATTTGAAACAAAGACAGTGCTGTGTGGTGCTAGTACTGTTAAGTCATAGATGTTGCTGAAGAGTAACTGGTAATAGTATAGAGTCATTTCATTTATTAATTTAGCAATTTTATTTTTCAATGTAGTGTATTTCTCATTTTTTGCATTCTAGATCTTCTTTTATTATGCCATTTCCCCCTTCTTTTTAAAGCACCACTAATTCACCTCAGTGCAGCAATAACGAGCAACTGGGAAGGAGTTTGCAAGGAGAGAAGGAAAAAGAGGGCTATTGAAGTAAATGAAGCACTACCCATGACTGGTACACCATGACCCACACCAGTGTCTGTTCCTGTACTAGCATCATAGCTCCTTTTCTGAGCATTAGAAAGGTAACTCATTTCCCAGAGCATTCCATGCTCAAGGGTAATCGTTACCTTCACCACAGAGAGAATTAGCACTGGCTGGTATAATTTTGGAAACACGTAGCAATTCCTCGCAGCAGAAACTCAGATCTCAGAATCCCTTAATAAAGAATGACAAAGAGCTGAGCTCAGAGATGGTGGCCCAGAGCTGCTAGGTTCATTGTTCTACACTGTTAGTTTGTAGAGTCCCTATGCAGATTACTTTCCCTTTTCTTTTTCTCTTTCCTCCTCCTTTCCACCTGTCTTTACAATCTGATCAATTTAGCATCTCAGCTGTATTACCCTTCCCGTCCTTTGCATTGTGTTTACTTACAATTACATTTGGCTTATTTTTTTGACTCATCATAACTTAAAAAATGAAAACATTTAAATGAACCACATTATATTGTTGCCTTGCATAAACATGCACTCATCCTTGTTTATTTTAGAAGTTCCTAGGATACTTGCCTTTGGTTTATTTTATTTGTCCCTCTGTAATTCACAGTTAAAACTTATTTTACTCTGAAGTCTCAAGGATTTACAAAAGCTCTGTGTAGGTAAAGTCCTGCAAATAACCATGTATTTACACTGCTGGGGGTAGCATCATAGATAAACCTAATTTGGGATTATGCCATTTGTGATAAACCAAATAAAAAAGGTACACTTAAAGATCACTTATAAATACAAGAAGTCACTAATAGCATTTATTTTCAAATTGATTCATAGCAAAACTTAAGACTGAGGCTGATACCTTTCTCTCTAGGTCAGTTTCATTTTTACATACTGTTCTGAAGATAGCTTTAACTGAAAAAAAAACCAAAACAAAAAAAAAACGCTCAAAGGAATGTCCGAGAAATATCATAAATAAATAGCTACACTGGTTTGAATAGATGGTTGCTTGGCACTAACGCTTTTCTTTCTGAATGCATCTTAGAAACTCTTGTGTTTGAAACACTAGTGATTAGAAATTATATTACCATAAGCATGTTGATGTCTCAGGCATACGAATTTCATTGTGCTAGGGATGTGCTGCAGAATGGCTTGCAGCTGGACTTCATGTTACTGATCACAGCCTGCTGAGCCCAGCAGTTCAGCCAGTTATCATTCCACTCTACTTTACACTTATCTCCTCCATCCTTCCTCACTTTGTCTATGAGGATATTATGGGAGACAGTCCTGAAAGCCTTATTAAAATCAAAATAAGCAATAGTCACTTCTCTCTCCTCATCCACTGAGCTAGCCATTTTGTTGTGTAAGGCTACAAGGTTGATCAGGCAAGGTTTCGGCTTTGCAAATCCATGCTGACTGCTCCAATCACCTTCTTTCTTTTTGTTTGTAAAAGATCTCCATGGTTATTTGCTCCATCATCTTCTCCAGGGCTGTTTGAACTATCCGAGGTATGGCTGATCGAACTATAGTATTCTGGATCCTATTTCTTGCCTTTGTTGAAGGTGGGAGTGACATTTGCTTTCTTCCAGTTCCTGAGGAACCTCCACTGATCACCATGACCTTTCAAAAGTAATTGATATTGACTTCACATTAACATCAGACAGCATTCTCAGCATTTGTAGGTGCATCCTACAAAAGCAAATACCTGGACTTCTGTAAAAACTTTAATATGGTCTCCCACAACATTGCCACCATTAGATTGGAGATATGTGATTGATGGATGAACTGTCAGATGGATAAGGAATCGACTGGATGCCATTATCATCCAGAGGGACCTTGACAGGCTTGAGGAGTGGTCCATGTGAACTTTACGAAGTTCAACAAGACCAAGTACAAGATCCTGCATATGAGATGAGGCAATCCCAAGCATAAATACAGGCTGGGTGGAAAATGGATTGAGAGCAGCCCTGGGGAGACCTTATTGCAGCCTTTCAATATATAAAGGGGGCTTATAAGATGGAGAGAGCCTTTTTACTAAGCCATGTAGTGACAAGACAAGGGGCAATAGTTTTAAACTGAAAAAGGGTAGATTTAGATTGGACACAGGAAAACACTTTTTATGAAGACCATGGTGAGACACTGGAACAGGTTGCTTAGAGATGTTGTGGATGCCCCACCACTAGAAAATGTCAAAGTCAGGTTGAATGAGGCTTTGAGCAACCATATACAGTGAAAGATGACCCTGCCCATGGCAGGACAGTTGAACTAATCTGTCTTTCAAGGTTCATTCTAACCCAAACAGTGCTATGATTCTGTTAGACTCCATGGACTTAGATATGACATTTGTTTAAATGTTGCCTAATCTGATCCTCCTCCACTGAGGATAAGTATTCCTTGCTCTGGACTTTTGCATTGTTTTTGGGGACCTCATAAGATCATAGCCCAGAAACTGCACACAGACCTCTAATTCCTATTCTTTTCTCCCCATGCTTTCTGCCTCATTGTAGAAACACCGCAGATGGTCACCCAGTCTTTCTGATTTCCCAGAAAATGAACAAGAACTTCCCCTATTATGCAGTCCTACAGGCACTTCCTTATTTATGTTCACATGCTTATCATTAGCCCCTTTCATCCCAGCATTGTTAACTATAAGGTCTCTCCTATCCACATGATCTGGCACCCTTTGTTTCCATCCCAATCTACTCTCACATGATTGGGGGTCATAATCTCCCTCCCCTGTCATTCCTAGTTCAAAGATTTCCTCATGAGGTTGGCTAACCTGTTGGGGAAATTGCTTCTTCCCCACATATTCAGGTGGATCCCATCCCTTCCTAGCAACCTGTGATCATCAAAGAGGCTTTTCTGGACACAGCTCCCCATGTCCTGCCTGCCACTAGGGCACTGATGCTATTCTGTAGTAAGGCAGGACCCATCCTACTGAAAAGTTCCTGACAGAAATTATGATCTTCCAGCCTTTGTCATCACAGGGTTATCCATTTCCCAACCCAGTAAGAACAGACCCTTCCTGCCCCTCCTTCAGGGTGTCTGGGGGCTCAGGCTCTTGTAATCTGCAGGGTCCCAGAGAAGATCTGTTGAATCACTTTCTTGTCCCACAGCTTCTTTACTTGGCGACACAGTCACCTGTGCTCACATCCTGCAGGTGAGGAGCCCATCAGCCAGTGAGAGGCCCCAGGCATCTCTGTGGCCCCAGGTCTGCAGGGCAGCATCCATCCTCCAACTGGGTTGAGGTCTCCATTGAGCTGGAATAGTTGCTCCAGTGGGTACTGGTGATTCTGCTCTGTGGTGTATCTACTGCTGCTGAGCATATGTATACTGTACTCAGTAGAGTTTCTTGACCACACTGGCACAAAATACTGTCCCTTTGAGATCCACTCTAGATCCAAAACTTGTGCTGGGATGTCTCTAGTTCCTGTTGAAATGGTGCATGACCCTCCCTGGTGAGAAGTCAACTGGTAGAAGAGTTCAGCACCCTTTGATCAAGCTTCTGGAGAAGCTACAAGCTGCCTTCTAAGGATGGGAATAAAATTACTAAATCTGTCCTGAATACGAAAACTGACATAATTTGACTAAATAATTTGACATAATCCAAAATTGACTAATATACAATAGCTTGGTGTAACACATCGGGAGGGCAAAACATCGGTCCATCAGAAGTGCATGTATACCAATGCACACAGCATGGGTAACAAACAGGAGGAGCTTGAAGTCATGATGAAACAGGAAAATTATGATGTAGTGGCTATCACAAAACATGCTGTGATGTCTCCCATGACTAGAGTGTGCCAAATGATGGCTACAAGCTCTTTAGAAAGGGTAGATAGGGAAGGAGAGGGGGTGAGGTGGTGCTGTATGTCAGGGACTGTTATGATTGCTTTGAGCACAAGTGTAGTGAAGACAGGGTGGAGTGTCTTTGTGTTAGAAACAGGGGAAAGGCCAACAGGGCAGATGTTGTAGTAGGAGTCTACTATAGGTCACCCACCCAGGACAGGGAGGTGGATGAAATATTCCATAGACACTTAGGAGAAATCTCACGATTGCTTGCCCTTGTTCTTGTGGGTGACTTTAACTTCTCAGACATCTGCTGGAAATACAACACAGCAGAGCGGGACCAGTCCCAGAGATTCCTGGAATGTGTGGGAGATAACTTCCTGACACAGCTGGTGAGTGAACTGGTCAGAGAAGGTGTTCTTCTGGATCTCCTCTTTGTGAACAGAGAAGGACTGGTGGATGATGTGGTGGTTGAATGTTGACCAGGGCACAGCTATCATGAAATTATAGAGTTCTCTATTCTTAGAGACGCCAGGAGAGGGCTAAGCAGGACTGACATGCTGGACTTCAGAAGGGCTGACTTTGTCTTGTTTAGGCACCTGCTTGAAAGGATCCCCTGGGAGACTGTCCTGAAGGGTATAGGGGTCCAGGAAGGCTGGGCGCTCTTTAAGAAGGAAGTGTTAATGGCTCAGGAGCAGGCTGTCCCCAGGTGCTCTAAGAGAAGCCAGCAGCAGAGAAGACCACCCTGGCTGAATAGGGAGATTTGGCTGCAACTCAGGGAGAAAAGGAGAGTTTACAGATTTTTGAAGAAGGGGCTAGCCACACACAATGATTACAAAGAGGCTGTGAGGCTAAGCAGGGTGGAAATCAGGAGGTCTAAATCCAAGCTGGAAATTAATCTGGCTTCAGCAATCAAGTACAACAAGAAATGTTTCTGTAAGTATGTTAACAGCAAAAGACCGACCAGGGAGACCCTCCATCCCCTGCTAGATGCAGAAGGAAACATGGTAATGAGTGATAAGAAAAAGGCTGAGGTGCTTAATGCCTTCTTTGCCTCAGTCTTTAGTAACAAGACAAGTTGTACTGAGGGAATCCAGCCTCCTCAGCCAGAAGACAGAGACATAGACTGGGTGAACGACTCCCCTGTAACCCAATGGACAGTGACCTACTGCATCACATAGACATTCACAAGTCTATGGGACCAGATGGGATACATCTGAGGGTGCTGAAGGTGCTGGCTGGGGTGCTCGCCAAGCAACTTTCTATCTTTTACCAGCAGTCCTGGCTGACCGGGGAGGTCCTGACAGATTGGAAATAGGCCAGTGTGACACCCTTCCATAAGAAGGGTCGGAAGGATGATCCGGGAAATTACAGGCCTGTCAGCTTGACTTCAGTGCCCATGAAGCTGATGGAGCAGCTCATCCTAAATACCATCATGCAACACATGAGGGACAATCAGATGCTCAGGCCCAGTCAGCATGGGTTTATGAAAGGCAGGTCCTGCCTGACAAACCTGATCTCCTTCTATGACAGAGCGACCTGCTTATTGGATGAGGGAAAGGCTGTGGATGTTGTTTACCTTGACTTTAGCAAGGCTTTTGACACCGTTTCCCACAGCATTCTCCTGGTAAAAATGACTACTCAAGGTTTGGACAATCGCACACTTCTCTGGGTAAAAAACTGGCTGGACAACTGGACACAGAGAGTTGTGGTGAACGGAGTTAAGTCCAGTTGGCGGCCGGTCACGGGTGGTGTCCCCCAGGGCTTGGTTTTGGGGCCACTCCTGTTTAACATCTTTATTGATGATCTAGACGAGGGGATCGAGTGCACCCTCAGTCAGTTTGCAGATGACCCCAAGCTGGGTGGGAGTGTTGATGTGCTCGAGGGTAGGGAGGCTCTGCAGAGAGACCTGGACAGGCTGGAGCCATGGGCTGAGGCCAACTGGAGGAGTTTCCATAAGGCCAAATGCCGGGGGCTGCCCTTGGGCCACAACAACCCCCAGCAGTGCTACAGGCTTGGGGAGGAGTGGCTGGAGAGCTGCCAGTCAGAGAGAGGCCTGGGGGTGTTGATTGACAGCCGGCTGAACAGGAGCCAGCAGTGTGCCCAGGGGGCCAAGAAGGCCAATGGCATCCTGGCTTGTGTCAGCAATAGCGTGGCCAGCAGGGACAGGGAAGGGATCTGACCCCTGTCCTCGGCACTGGTGAGGCCGCCCCTCGATTCCTGTGTTCAGTTTTGGGCCCCTCACTACAAAAAGGACATTGAATGACTCGAGCGTGTCCAGAGAAGGGCAACGGAGCTGGTGCAGGGTCTGGAGCACAGGTCGTACAGGGAGCGGCTGAGGGGTGTTTAGTCTGGAGAAGAGGAGGCTGAGGGGAGACCTCATCGCCCTCTACAGCTCCCTGAAAGGAGGGTGCAGAGACCTGGGGATGAGTCTCTTTAGTCTAGTAGAAAGCAACAGGACAAGAGGGCATGGACTCAAGTTGCACCAGGGAAGGTTTACACTGGATATTAGGAAGCATTTATTTACAGAAAGCATTGTTAGGCTTTGGAATGGGCTGCCCAGGGCAGTGGTGACATCCCCATCTCTGGAGGTGTTTAAGAGTAGGGTCAACATAGCGCTGAGGGATCTGGTGTAGTTGGGAACTGTCAGTGTTAGGTTAATGATTGGACTGGATGATCTCCAAGGTCTTTTCCAACCTAGCTGATTCTGTGATTCTGTAAGAATACTCATGATATCCATCTACAACAGATACTGAAAAATGAGAGAGGAAAAGACAAGACTGATCAACAGGAATTGTAATTGCTTTAGGAGGGTTGCTTTAGCATTGCTAATCAAAAGTATTTGGGCCATGGTGTTAAAGCACTAATCTTTACAATGTTTGTAACTTTGGTTTTAATTTTGAAATCTTCCTGTCCTTTTATTTTCTATTACTCATTGTCTTACATGATAGTAACTGTCAAGAAATCATTTATAAAAATTAGGCTGATTTTGAATGCTGTTAAATAATGCTAATTTGCTGTTCTCTCTTACACTCATGGTCTGCCAGCATTTTAATGTTTGTGGAACAAATGAAGAATTTCTAAACAGTGCCAGAGGGACATCTTGTTAATTCTTTGAGAGAGAAAATCCTTACAATTTTAGTATGCCTCGAGCACTGCTCGTTTATGATAAGGTCTTTGTAGAAGTGCAATAAAGATGATGGCTTAGTTAAAATACTATCAATATACTTGGTTAGGAAATGAAAACCCCAGTCTTTCATGCATTGTATTTAAGTGAGTGAATCTTCCTATTCTTCTTATAAAGAATTTGAATATATACATGGGTAATCTGTTATGATGGTTTTATTTTTGGTGTAATTGTGTTTGAATATAGAAATACTGCTGGGATTAAGAGTCAACCTGCTCTGAAAGAGTCCTGTTCTGAGAGGAGGGTGAATGTACATTGGCATGAACAGATACTATTGCAGGTATCTTTTTAAATTCAAGTGTAAATACAAATGCCCATGCTCATACAAAACCTGTTCTACTAAATATCTTCATTCTTTATGAAGAGAGTCTATAATATGCAAAGCTGAATAGATCATTAAATAAATAATCAGGATAAGTCATTTAAGATTCTTGTAGACTTTGTGTTCCATTGCATGTTCTTTGCCTATAGGTTTCAGCAAAGGGCGCTAATGGCATGTGACACTAATACAGAGAAGGGACTACATAGTTTATTTTCCAGTGGCTGTTTTTGACTGCAGTAGACCATTTGAAGTGTATGCAGATAGTGAGTGCAGAGGAAGCACAAGGATTTATTTGACTGTCCAGGAAAGAGGAGTTCAATTATATTTTTGTGGATCTCTCATCACGTGTAAAATATGGGTGTAAAGTAATTTGATCAAAGCTGAGTAATAGCACACCAGCAGCACTAGGACAGGAGCTTTAGATATAGCAGTATGCTACCTATCATCATTTTTTTTCTTCCCAGTAAAACCCAGCGGGATGGTATAGCTCTGTATCCCTGCTGATAAGATCTTGTACGCATTTTCTATGAAATTGTGTATTTTGAGTGTGTTGTCTTTCTGGATTTTTTGATATTTTGAAAGCAGACATGAGTGTCCTAATTTCAAAAGATTCCTTTTCTAACAAGAATATTTTTTTGGGAAGTAAGGTCCAGGGTGTCAGAGATTACGTGGTGGATTTTGCTGTTTACTTACCTCTGGTAATTTCAATGTAGTAAACTGTAGCTATGTTGATTTGTACTCTCAGGTCATTTGAATGCTTTAAAAAAATATCATTCTTGATATATCTAGAATATTGCTGAAGATTGTTACAGATTCTGTCATGACTCCCTATAATATTTTTTAAAGTCATTTAAGTAGTCAGTTACAATATGGGTTGTCTCTATCCTGATGTTTTCCACAGATGATATTGGCTTGCAGTCATCCATTTGTAAGTGTATTGAGTCTTCAGCCAGATATTGAACCTGACTGTTATGTTGCTAACAGTTCCACTGGCTCCTACAAATGTTATTATTTTCCTGACTTCTCTGTCGACATACCTTTGACCTTCTATTTATTTGGTATATTATAATGATTTTGCTACCATGAGGTAACAGCTACTGATATTCTCCAGATATTGTCAGGTATAGTGTTTTTCCACATGACAGTGTGGACAATATTTTCCTGTGACAAGATAACAATTTTATTTCTTCTCTTCTTATTCAAGGGCTTTTTGTGAGCCAGAATGACAAAATTAATGTCTGAAGAGCTGACATTTTTTTTTTTCAATGCCCCATTAATCTTTGTGAGATAAATGCTTGGTAGATTCTGAAGACAGAGTATGTTGAAACAGAGACAGTTATAATATTAATATAAAATGTAGTCAAAATGTAATTTTTTTTAAAAAAATATATATGCAAGTGTCACACTAAAGAAAGCAAGTACCATTAGGTTTATTTTACATACAGAGAAACAGATCAGAGAAGTAGTGGGACTTACCCAAGTTTGTTCATGGGATTTTAAGGAGCCAAATTCACTTTCCTAATTTTCTATAAAAAAAAACAAACCAAACCAAAACAACTTGGTGCTTAGTTAGCTCTATCACAGAATCACATATTTGCTGATGTGGAAACGGACCTTTGGATCTCAGATGTTGCATCACTATGCTCAAACAGGGTCAGCTACAGCAGGTTGCCCAAGAAGTTTAAGCTCACTGGTCAGTGAGTTTAGGTCATTCTTTGAGGCTAATGTGATTTTCCTACCTGGAATTCAGTACTTCAAAAGATTAGACTACACTGTTAGCAACAATTTGTGCTATGCCACCCCCTCCTATTCTAGTTAGAAACGGCTAGTTTTAATATTTCTTCTGTGTTTGTCATCTAGGAAAACTCAATGAGTACAGAGTGGCAATCAGTTAAAAGTAAATAGGTATCTCTGACAGTTTAAAAGAGTCCCAAAGAGGATGACAGGAGAATGGTACAAGGCAATAAATAATTTATAGCTGGAGAAAATTAATCAAGAACCCCCAATTCCCTCTGTCCCCATACACAGGTGCTCAATTACAGTACCTCTAAGAAGAGGCAGGAGACCAATAACCAAACATCTGTGACATAAATGAATTTAACTATTAGGGAAGAAAGTCTTGAAACACATAAACACAGTGAAGCAACCAAACCAAATTACAATACAATGTACATTTGCTTTGTATAATGCCTTTCATTATGCTATTTCCCAGAACTCTTCACATAATTAAAAAATATAAATGTTATAGAGTATAAGTGAAATACAGCAGCAGTAGAGGGATTTTCTAATGGAGGCAGAGTATGCAATCATAAGCTGTTTCAAAGAAGTGAAAAAATTAGAAAACCAGAGATAGAGAAGTTCAGACAAAGATGAAAAGTTAGTAAGTTAGGCCTTGGCATTGGACCATTAAAATGAGTAAAAGTTATTGCATTGTCCTCAACGGAAGCAGTATAACTCTGGAGAGTAACAAGGAGCTTGCTGAAGGCAGTGGGAGTGCTGATGGAGAAGAGTAAAGACAAAGACAGTGACAGTGATTGTTCAGAAGAGGGAACAGGAAGAGGAGTATATAGATACGTGAGATCCCTGAAGAGTTTTGGAAATACTTGCCTGTCTCATTACTGGTTTTCTTCATTTTGATGCCTGCATAATGTGGATGAAATAAGTGAATTGAATTAAAAGACCTATCCTAGTTTAAAGCACAGAAGGGACCCAACAATGCAGTTCAAAATGGTCCCTAAAATGACTGTTGATCCATATACATGTAGCAATAGTCCCTTCTATTTCATTTGTACCTTTGTTGTTTTATAAAGCAGTAGTGCATGAATCCACCTGGAATATTGCTTGTGAGTTTTGAGACTCCCAGGGCTAATTCAGTGTGTTGCTCATCTGGTTTCTTCAATGTTAAAACACAATTTGGCTGCTGCTTCTGCTATTGAAGACCATTTCTGTTTGACTCCTGACAAATGAGGTAGGTAGTAGCTTATGTAACATAGTTGTATTTACTCACTTTTTTTTTTTTTTTTTTTTTTTTTTTTTTTTTTTTTTAATTTTAATTGACTAAGGAATAAAATAATCATACTTATAGTTGGTTCTTTTTGTATTTTGATTTTATATAAACATATACATAAATTCAAAGTTTATTTGCTAATTTCTTTAGATGATGCCACTTATCATTCTAGTTCAATATTATTTAGGACAGGTTCTTCAAAAACACTCCAGAAGACTCAGTGATCTGTGTCATGGCCTGGACTGGGAGCCCAACGCATTGCAAAAGTTCTGTGATTCCCTTGGATTAAATTAAGGTGAAACAACACCAAACAACTAGTTAAAAAATTTTAATTGTGGTAGAAATGGCTTAAGCTTGGAAAAAGATAATAAACAATGTGGTGTCTTATAGGTCTATAGAAAGAAAAGAAAGGAGAGAAGAGTCAAAGAAATATGGATCAGCATCTGAGGATCCAGCGTTGTCTCAGGTCTGGTAATCTTGGATAGTGGGTGCACACACAGCTACAGTTTTGTATCATCTTTTAAATTCATCTTATCAGCTGATTAGCATACTAGACACAGAGGCAGGTATTCCATGAACTCATTTCCATGAAAGGTGGAGCATGAGTTCTGCATGTGTGTTGAGGGGGAATGGGGTACATTAACCCTTTTGTCCAGTTGAGTTGGGTTGTGATGTCCCCCTTTTTTTTTTTTTTTTTTTTTTTTTTTTTTCCCCCTTGGGCAATTATCTAGTCATTAGAAATCTTTTAGATCTTCTTTGAGGCTATAGTTGCAAATTAAGGTGTAGGCATTAACCTAAACATATGTTTTCACACAATAGACTTCTCCCTTCAAGGCTTATCTAAAGAATTTGGCTATACAACTGAAAGAGAGCAGAGCGTTACACCCTTCAATACATTCTGTGCTTCCCTAGGCAGATAATTCATTCCTTAAACTAAACACCAAAGCCACAATTTGTTCTTGAGGTTTTCTGTGTTAAATGTTCGAGGCATCGATTCCTTGAGTTCATTACATCTGTCATTTTTGTTTTGCACTGATACTTGTCCAAAATATTTTTCCTACTCTTCCCTATTTTTACTTAGTAAAAAATAGGTGAACAATTCACATCTCTGGTGAAATATCATTAATTTTCATTTATTTATAAGGATCCCTCTCTCTTATAGATTATAATGCTATTATTTTCCTTTTAGGCAAAATGGGGCCTTAGTTGTTGTCCTCAGAACTTTACTACTTAATGATGTAGTCCTAAGATTTATTTCTACACTGTTCAGTTCCTGAATCTCACTAATAGATTCATTTGAATAAAAAAGGGCTATGACCTGTGGCTGATGAAGGTACAAGACCAAATTCCCTATTGTTCAACACAAATGATAGTCAATTAAAACATACAGAAAAGGAATAAACTACTATCAGAACAGATTATTTTTGAGGGATGCAAGTGATCACCTGGGATGTGATTCAGCAGGCACTGGTCTCCTACAGTAACAGATTTAATCGGCACAGACAGATTCTAGATGACTATTAACAGTGGTTTTAAATGTATTTTCACCAGTTTGTTGATTATTTTGTAAATGTATTTTTAAATATCATTTACAATAGGAATTTCAGAACATAACTAAACAGTCCACATCTCCTTTTTCAGCATAATATATTTCTACTTGTTTTAGTAATGTCAGTTATGTTGCTTTTTCTGAATAATACATATTTCTTATCCTTCAGAATGTGGATCTACTTATACTGCAGTTGTTTCATTTAAGGTATATTCTAAAATTTCTTCATCCTTCCTGTTCTGTGTTAACTGGCTTCATGTTGCAGAGTATGCAATTTTACAATTAATCCATTCTTATCCAGTTAACAGTAGATCAGTTTTGATGATTTCACCTAATTAAAATAAAACTCTTCTTTTAATTTTGTCAATTTCAAGAAAGATTTTGATGCTACTTTGTATGAAATTAAGAAAATATTGCTTACATATAGTTAGAGGTTCTAAATGTCTGTTTAGCTACCAAATTTTTTTTGCCCATGAGAACCTTTCCAAGTAAGTTCTCAAAGTTCAATTTCAACAGGTACTAGATACCTAAAACAAGACCCAGGAAGTCTCAAATAATATGTGTATTGTGTCTTAAGTGTGGGTCCAGGCCCTTCTCCAAACTTGCATGGTGACATTTTTGAGTCATTCTGGAACACAGAAAAAGCACTCTTGCCATTTCATTTTTCTTCTTTCCACACTGATGGGCCAGGTGACATCATGGTCCTGAATTTGTCAATTCAAGTCCATTTTATATGTATATTCCAAATGGTCCTCGGGTGATGCCATATGGTGTATATGGAGCAGATAAATTGGCTTGGGCTATTTTGTAAAACTGAATACCACATGCTGAAATTTGCTTTGAATATATATGGAACTCATAATTAGGTATTTTAGGACTCATTTGAAGTTATATGGAATGTAATGGATTTAAACTAGATGGTATGCCTGCCAAGGAACATGCATTAGCCTTCCTGTGGACCTGCTCTCCACTGAGCGGTGCAAATGTACACTACAGCCAGTATTACTATGTAAAGAAATCTTTGCTTAGTATATGCCTATATGTAAAAATGTTTAAAATGCAATGTTCATGTCCAGCCTGAAATGTCATTATTTTTCTCATTTCTTCTTTTTGTACATACTCAGAACTGCTCAGGCTAAGAGCATCCACCTATGCCTTATTAAGATCTGGAAAATAGGAGCTCAGCCAAGTTGAATTAAGCCTATAATAATATGCTGTTAAATCTGCTTTCTTTTTAAAGTTTGACTGGAATAATTTTGTTTTCCTTCTCTCCTCACTTTTCTCTCCATTGGTACGTAGGGCAGTCACTGGACAAACAGAATATCTTAGTCCTTCCGATTTTTTAGCCCAAAGGACAAGAAACCCAGTATAGGCACCTGACAGGAATGCCACATAAAAACTCAATTTACAGCATGTGCAGCAAAGGGGGAATCAAGTAGAGTTATGTGGAGATGTGGATCCATGTTCCTGTCAATGTTGTACCGCTGTGCCACTGCAGGAAATGTGCAGGATCAGGAAGAGCATTCTAAGGAAGACTAGCTCCATAGTCCAGTTGTTGAAGCAGTCACCTACCAAGAGATCATCATAGGTTCTTGTCTGCCATCTTTTGTTTATGTATTTTATATGGAATAGTCATTGGGAAAACCCAGCAAGCAATTCTGAATGAAGAAAAGATAATTCCTTTGGGTTCAGGAGGGCTTTTTCTCATGGCAAGCACTGTTCCTCCTTCCAAAATGTAAATGTACCTTAAGCCCTATCCAAGATATCTAATTCTTTGAAAGAACAATAATTTCAGTCTACACCCAAGAGAGAATTTCAGACATGAATCCAAAATGAAGAAAGGTGCCTAGGTTTCTGGGACTCAAGTTCCAGACACCACATTGGATTTCAGGTAAGTTTAGTGATCAGCATTTCCTTGTCCCTTATTTTTGGCTTCTAGTTCATCATATGGGGTTTTTTCATTACCTTTCTGAGATGCTCTTCATGCCTTGTACACAAGTTATTTGTGCTTACTTAGCTCTGAGATTAGAATTTCCTCTGGGAACCAATGACTAAAATTAAAAATTACACTGTATCTAAGTCTTTTATTACATCTAGTCCTCAATAATATGGCTTGTGACACAAAAGAAGTGGTATGGAAAAGAATGCCTACACAATATTTTGTGGAGGTAGACAATGCTCCCCTGTTTTACAAGAGTAATTCATGTATTTGAAGTCACTGAATTACAGTTTGACTCATCTGATGTGTGAGGAAACAAGTTCTATTCTGAGAGCTTTTCTGCCATTTCTTCAATGTTTGTTACCAGCTAATAGATTTCATTGTTTGATTTAAATTGTATGATTCCACAATACATATTCATATTTATGATTTTTCAATTAAATTTTTAAATTAGTATGAGCTGTAGGTTGTTACATTTACTTTGTATCTTTGACGTGTCCTATATTATCCAGTTAGATTTTACACCATCTTGAAACAGTACATATTTTCTTTCCTTGGTGGATAATTTCTGGTTTTGTTTTTTGTTTCTTTTCCGTTTACAGTCAGATAGCCTAAATTATGCTTTTGTGCTTGCTTTAAGGAGCTGGACAAAGAACTTGTAAAAGTGTTGGGACAGGACCCCAGGCAGCCAAAGCCAAGGAGTCAAACTGCTCCATTCTTTCTTTAAAGAGAGCATACTAAAAGATAACTATTTCAATCTTTATATCTTTCAATTTTAAAGCTGTGTTTTGTCAGAATGTAACAAACAAAAAAACCCCAAATAAATTCAAACTAGGAAAAAGAGACTTGCCTTTCAGCCTGCAACTCTTAAATTGATCAATTTCTATAGAGTCTAGATCCCCCTTGTTCACCTCTGCTGTGAGAAAGTACCTTGGTTTTCTTCTAACTCTCTTGGCTCCATTTATATGTAAAATTCCCCATTTTCTGTGTTTTTCTCTTCCTACTTCTGTGTATTTCAGATATTTTTTCCAGTGGAGCTTGCACAGTCACTCCTGAGAAAAGGCCAAGTCTTCTGGGGCAGGAGTCAATACGGTCCAGAGTAAAACAGACATAACAAGGCACAAAGGAAAACTTCCTCTCTCAGCCCCAGCTACTTCAATTTTTAACAAACATCATAATGCCCATACAGTAAGTTATAACAATTAAATAACATAATATTTTTTTGTTGTTACAACAACTCACATACCTATCTAAAAATTTAGTGAATTTTCATTTGCTTTACTTCTGATCATTTGTGGAAAAAAAAATAAATTCAGATCTTAAATTTGTCCTATGTCACACACAATTATTTCTGTTTCCAGAAAATAATGGTGAAATTGTCTTATATTTTTTTTTTTTTTTTTTTTTTTTTTTCCTAAGAATCTGTGTCATGGTTTGAACTCGGCCAGCAGCTAAACACCATGCAGTCAGCTGCTTACCCTCCCCCTGCCCAGTGAATGGGGGAAGAGAGTGGAGGGACACAAGGAAACTCATAGACTCAGATACAAAAAAAAGTTTAGTGATTATAATAGAACAGAACAATAACAACAATGGAAAGTACAAATGGGTAATCCACAATGTGATTGCTCACCACCTACTGCCTGATACTGTGCCTGCTACCATCAAGTGATCCCAACAGAACAAAGATCCCGCTGTCACAAAGACTGGAAGTGAGAAAGAACCCACCTCCTTTACAGAATCACAGTCTCTTGTCTCCTGGCTGAGGAGGCTGGATTCCCTCAGTACAGCTAGATTTGTTATTAAAGACTGAGGCAAAGAAGCCATTAAGCACCTCAGCCTTTTCCTTATCACTCATTACCATGTTTCCTCCTGCATCTAGCAGGGGATGGAGGGTCTCCCTGGTCGGTCTTTTGCTGTTGACATACATATAGAAACTTTTCTTGTTGTCCTTGATTGCTGAAGTCAGATTAATTTCTAGCTGGGCTTTAGACCTCCTGATTTCCACCCTGCATAGCCTCACAGCATCTTTGTAATCACTGTGTGTGGCTAGCCCCTTCTTCCAAAGGCTGTAAACTCTCCTTTTCTCCCTGAGTTCCTTCCAAAGCTCCCTGTTTAGCCAGGGTGGTCTTCTCTGCCGCTGGCTTCTCTTAGAGCACCTGGGGACAGCCTGCCTCTGTGCATTAAGTTTTCCTTCTAAAAGAGCGCCCAGCCTTCCTGGACCCCTATACACTTCAGGATTGTCTCCCAGGGGATCCTTTCAAGCAGGTGCCTAAACAAGACAAAGTCAGCCCTTTGAAAGTCCAGGATGTCAGTTCTGCTGCCCCCTCTCCTGGCCTCTCTAAGAATAGAGAACTCTATAATTTCATGATAGCTGTGCCCTTGTTGGCCTCCAACTGCCACATCATCTACCAGCCCTTCTCTGTTCACAAAGAGGAGATCCAGAAGAACACCTTCTCTGACCAGTTCACTCACCAGCTGTGTCAGGAAGTTACACACATTCCAGGAATCTCCGGGACTGGTCCCGCTCTGCTGTGTTGTATTTCCAGCAGATGTCTGAGAAGTTAAAGTCTCCCACAAGAACAAGGGCAAGCAATCGTGAGATTTCTCCTAAGTGCCTATGGAATATTTCATCCACCTCTCTGTCCTGGGTGGGTGACCTATAGTAGACTTCTAGTACAACATCTGCCCTGTTGGCCTTCCCCCTGATTCTAACACAAAGACACTCTACCCTGTCTTCACTACACTTGTGCTCAAAGCAATCATAACAGTCCCTGACATACAGCACCACCTCACCC
Organism: Athene cunicularia; assembly: GCF_003259725.1. Classification (NCBI taxonomy): domain Eukaryota; kingdom Metazoa; phylum Chordata; class Aves; order Strigiformes; family Strigidae; genus Athene; species Athene cunicularia. The sequence continues at coordinate 35,555,464 of NW_020799091.1, read as the reverse complement.
CCTCTCCTTCCCTATCTACCCTTTCTAAAGAGCTTGTAGCCATCATTTGGCACACTCCAGTCGTGGGAGACATCACAGCATGTTTCTGTAATAGCCACTACATCATAATTTTCCTGTTTCATCATGACTTCAAGCTCCTCCTGTTTGTTACCCATGCTGTGTGCATTGGTATACATGAACTTCAGAAGGGCTGATCTTTTGCCCCCTTCCCCCTTCCTATCTAGTTTAAAGCTATAGCTAATTCCTGCCCCAAGATCCTTTTCCCCCTCTGGGACAGGTGCATCCCATCTGATGCCAAATGTTTGGTGTCCTGTATACTAACCCATAACTGAAAAATCTGAAGCCCTGACAGTAACACCAAACTTGGAGCCACAAGTTCATCTGTTGAGTTCTCCTGTAATCTTCTTAATCCATCCCTGCAACTGAAGGGATGGAGGAGAACACAGTTTGTGCCCCTGACTCCTTAACCAGTTTCCCCAAGTTCCTGAATTCTCTCTTCACAGGGCCCAAAGAGTTGTGGTGAATGGAGGTAAGTCCAGTTGGCGGCCGGTCACAGGTGGTGTCCCCCAGGGCTCGGTGTTGGGGCCACTCCTGTTTAACATCTTTACTGATGATCTAGACGAGGGGATCGAGTGCACCCTCAGTCAGTTTGCAGATGACCCCAAGTTGGGTGGGAGTGTTGATGTGCTCGAGGGTAGGGAGGCTCTGCAGAGAGACCTGGACAGGCTGGAGCCATGGGCTGAGGCCAACTGGAGGAGTTTCCATAAGGCCAAATGCCGGGGGCTGCCCTTGGGCCACAACAACCCCCAGCAGCGCTACAGGCTTGGGGAGGAGTGGCTGGAGAGCTGCCAGTCAGAGAGGGACCTGGGGGTGTTGATTGACAGCCGGCTGAACAGGAGCCAGCAGTGTGCCCAGGTGGCCAAGAAGTACAATGGCATCCTGGCTTGTGTCAGCAATAGCGTGGCCAGCAGGGACAGGGAAGGGATCTGACCCCTGTCCTCGGCACTGGTGAGGCCGCCCCTCGATTCCTGTGTTCAGTTTTGGGCCCCTCACTACAAAAAGGACATAGAGTTACTCAAATATGTCCAGAGAAGGGCTACAAAGCTGGTCAAGGGTCTTGAACACATGTCCTATGAGGAGTGGCTGAGGGCACTGGGGGTGTTTAGTCTGGAGAAGAGGAGGCTGAGGGGAGACCTCATCGCTCTCTACAGCTCCCTGAAAGGAGGTTGCAGAGAGCTGGGGATGAGTCTCTTTAGCCTAGTAGAAAGTGACAGGACAAGAGGGAATGGCCTCAAGTTGCGCCAGGGAAAGTTTAGACTAGATCTCAGGAAGTATTTATTTCCAGAAGGGATTGTTGGGCGTTGGAATGAGCTGCCCAGGGAGGTGGTGGTGTCTCCATCCCTGGAGGTGTTCAAGAGTAGAGTCGATTTAGAGCTTAAGGATATGCTGTAGGTGGGAACTGTGCTAGGTGAACGGTTGGACTAAATGATCTCCAGGGTCCTTTCCAACCTAGATGATTCCGTGATTCTGTGACACCAGGGAAGGTGAAGGAGGTCAAGGAGGGTTTTTTCTGCCTCCCTGAGTTTGGACCTGTTTCCAGCCTCCCCCATTTATTAGGTCCCCTCCTTCTGCCTGGTAGCAAGAGGGTAAGGGATTGCCTGTCTGTTTTGCAGCCTCTATTCACTCCTTTTGCTTCAGGGAATTTATATACCCAGCATAACATCCCATGATATGGAATACTCCAATGGCAAATCTAGGCCCAGCACTCCACCTGTGCCCCCTCCCACTCAATAAAAGTTAACTCTATCCTAGCTGAAATCTGGTTTGGGCACTCCAGCTGTGTTCCCTCTCTGCTCAGGAAAATTAACTCTAGCCAAGCCAAAACCAGGATAATCTCCATTCCTTATTCCATACTATTTACATGATACTCAGGTTCCCAATATATTCTAAGTAATCACCACCCCTTTCCCTGGCCTTACAGATACCATTCTCTTAGTCTATGGGCCTTCCATTCGAGATGTCTACTGAGTTAATTTAGTCTATAACTCTGGGTTCCACTTGTCATGATAGTCTTTTAGGGTTGGAGGGATGAGGAAGATTTAGCTCAGTCAGTGGAGCAGGTGACCTTGGATGGGGCAGAAGGATGGCGTGTGTAGTCTCTGCTACAATTGGAGCTCATAGCTGATGTATCTGGTGCAGTCCATGCTCACAGCCTGTGGGCTGAAGATGTAGATCTTGAGGATGCTGTGGGGCATCAATTGCTGAAATCAGTTCTGACTCTATCAAAGTTAATATTTTTTATTAAGGTGATGCTATTAGTATAATCTGTATCAACAACAACAATAATGTTATGCAGTAACAGGACTATTTGACAGTTCAATTCGTTGATTGTTTTCACCCGAAATCAAATCCCCTTGAGGCACACATCAGAATTCCTTCTGCATCACCCACCAAGTACACCCAGATCCTTGGGCAAAAGTAATCCCATGCATGAGTTTACCTGTACCTTATGCAGAAATAACCCAGACTGCCTTTTCCAGCATATTTTCAATGCACAATACAGGCACTTTATCCCCATCTACAGTATGTAGGATTTTTGACTGGGCAGGGCCAGCCTGGTTGGCAGATCCCCTAGTATTGACTAACCAGGTGGCTTTTGTTAAATGCATGTCACAATGTTTGACAGGTTCACCACCCATTGCTCTCAGTGTAGTTCTTAGCAGCCCATTGTACCACTCAATTTTCCCAGAGGCTGGTGCATGATAGAGATGTGATATAACCACTGAATGCCATGTTCTTTGGCCCAAGTATCTATGAGATTATTTTGGAAACATGTCTCATTATCTGATTCAGTTCTGTCTGGGGTGCTATGCTGCCACAAGACTTGATTCTCAAGTCCTAAAATGGTGTTCCAGGCAGTGGCATGGGGCATGGCATGTTTCCAACCATCTGGTGGCTTCTTCCACCATTGTAAGCACGTAGTGTTTGCCTTGCCGAGTTTGTGGGAGCGTGATATAAGCAATCTGCCAGGCCTCCCCATATTTAGATTTTAACCATCGTCCTCCATACCAAAGGGTCTTTAACTGCTTGGTTTGCTTGATCATAGTGCATGTCTGATATACATGGATAGCTGTTATGTCCACCCCTCGGTCATGAGGCCATCTATATATTGCATCTCTTCCCTGATGGCCTGAGGAGTCACGGGCCCAGTGAGCCAGAAATTGTTCACCCTTATGTTGCCAGTCCAGATCTATGTGAGCCACCTTAATCTTAGTAGCCTGATCCGCCTGTTGTTTGTTCTGATGTTCTTCAGTGACCCAGCTCTTGGGTACATGAGTGTCTACGTGGTGTACTTTCACAGCCAGATTCTCTACCCGAGCAGCAATATCTTGCCATAATTCAGCAGCCCAGACGGATTTGTTTCTGCGCTGCCAGTTGCTCCATTTCCACTGCTATAACCACCCCCACAGCGCGTTTGCCACCATCCATGAGTCAGTACAGAGGTAGAGCACCGGCCACTTTTCTTGCTCAGCGATATCCAAGGCCAGTTGGATGGCTTTCACCTCTGTGAACCGACTCAATTCACCTTCTTAAGGAGCTTCAGTGATCTGTTATGTGAGGCTCCACACAGCTGCCTTCCACCTCCAATGTTTTCCCACAATGTGACAGGATCTGTTGGTAAACAGGGCCACTTCTCATTTTCTGGTAGTTTATTGTATGGTGGGGCCCCTTCAGCACGTCACCTCTTCTTCTAGTGCCATTCCAAAAACTTTGGCTTCTGGACAATCTGTAATCACTTCCAGTATTCTTGGGGACCTGGGTCTCCTTATTCAAGACTGCTGTGTGATCATTGTGACCCATTTACTCCACATGGTACCAGCTGCATGGTGTGTAGAGGGGACACTCCCTTTGAACATCCAGCCCAGCACTGGCAGTCGGGGAGCCAGGAGGAGCTGTGCTTCAGTCCCGATCACTTCTGAAGCAGCTCGGACCCCTTCATATGCTGCCAGTATTTCCTTTTCCGTTGGAGTGCAGCAGTCCTCGGATCCTCTGTATCCCCGACTCCAAAACCCCAGAGGCTGACCCCGAGTCTCCCCTGGTGCTCTCTGCCAGAGACTCCAGGTAGGGCCATTCTTCCCGGCTGCAGTGTAGGGCACATTTTTAACATCTTGTCCTGTCTGAACTGGCCCAAGGGCTACTGCATGAACTATTTCCTGCTTAATTTGTTCAAAAGCTTGTTTTTGCTCAGGACCCCATATAAAATAATTATTTTTCTGAGTCACTTGATAGAGAAGGCTTACAATCTGACTGTAATTTGAAATGTGCAGTCTCCAGAAACCCACAGTGTCTAAGAAAGCTTGCATTTCCTTTCTGTTAGTTGGTGGGGACATAGCTGTTATTTTATTAATCCCCTCCATTGGAATCTGGCGACACTCATCTTGCCATTTTATTCCTAAAAACTGAATGACCTGTGCAGGTCCCTTGACCTTACCGTGCTTTATGGCAAAACCAGCTCTCAGAAGGGTTTGGATTATTTTCTCTCCTTTCTCAAAAACTTCTTCTGCTGTATTACCTCATATGATGATGTCATCAATGTACTGCAGGTGTCTCAGGGCTTCATCCTGTTCCAGTGCAGCCTGTATCAGTCCATGGCAAATGGTGGGGCTGTGTTTCCACCCCTGGGGCAGCCGATTCCAGGTGTATTGGACACCACTGCAGGTAAAAGCAAACTGTGGCCTGCATTCTGCCGCCAGAGGGATGGAGAAGAACACATTAGCAATATCAAACATGGCATAGCACTTGGCTGCGTTTGACTCTAGCTCTTGTTGAAGCTCTGGCATGTCTGGAATGGCAACACTCAGCAGTGGTGTGACTTTAGTCTACTGTCAGTCGCCATGCTTCATCGCCTCATATGGGGCTGTTAAAGGGTGAGCAAGTCTTGCTAATGAATCCTTGGCTCTCCAGTCGATAAATCAGTTCATGGATAGAAATTATGGTTGGCGCAATATTGCCGTTGGTTCATTGTTGTAGTAGCAACTGGCACAAGTTTGTTTTTGACCCTCAGCAATCCCACAACAGAAGGATCCTCTGATAGACCAGGCAATACAGACAGCTGTTTAATTTCCTCTGTCTCCAAGGCAGCTATACCAAAAGCCCACCAATACCTTTTTGGGTCCTTAAAATAACTTCTCCTGATCTATATCAAGAATGCATGGAGCCTCTGGACCACTCACAATGGGGTGTTTTTGCCACCCATTCCCATTGCCCATTCCCATTCTAACACAGTCAGATGTTGAGACCCCCCTGTCACTCCTGTAATACAAATGGTTTCTGCTTCTTTAGAATTCGATGGCATTAGGGTGCAATGGGCACCAGTGTCCTTATACTCCTGGGGTTCAGATGTACCAGGCCATTGAATACACACATTCTAATGAACTTGATTGTCCCCATCTTCCACCTGGCTGGAGCAATCCTGATAGAACAAAGATCTAGCTGTCACAAAGACCAGAAGTGAGAGATAACCTGCCTCCTCTATATAGTGAGCATAATGTCACATGATATCGAATACTCCAATGCCCAATGCGGGCCCAGCACTCCACCTGTGCCCCCTCCCAGCTCAAGAAAATTATCTCTATCCCAGCTGAAATCAGGACAGTCTAAAAAGAATGAATATCTGGAAAAAAAAAAAAAAAAACAAACAAAAAAACAAACCCAAACCTGAACGAGGAATTTCTGTAGGTGGGAAGAATTCTCCTCTCAAAAGATATTTTTTACTGGATGAACCAGTTTTTCTGTATGTAGAAATATTTTCTTTTGTTGTCCCAAATATTTGTAATTGTATTTTTCTCCGTTGTAACAATAACAAATACATGCTGTAGCTATGCCATATATAAGCAACAATATTCAGTAGTGTGATCTGGTATTTCCAAAATGAGTAGCTGTTTGGATAACACAGACTTTCTGCTTTCCCACTTAAGAAAATTAAAACTGAATTTTTAAAACAATTTGACTCCAGTACACTCTAAAATGCTTTTTCTTTGAAATACATCATCTGAAGAACTATGTCCCTTAGCAGCAATAGAAGCTTTTGAAAGTCTTAGCCATGCTGACCAAACCACTATTCATGGAGTAAGGAACAAGTAAAAAATTGATTTTTTTTGTCTGAAGAGGTTGCAGAAGCAATTTTCTGCTTTTTGTTTACAAACATATCTTATACCAGTGAAAGTCTGAGAGGGTATTCTGGATACAGTTTGGCCACATAAACCCAGCCATGGCACAGTGCTGATGTTAAGCTAGTAGGCACAACCACCTAAATTGAAAAAAATGGTTGCATATAGACTTGTATTGGAAAAGACTTAGTAATGTGCTCTGCTGTGTGATCTTTCTGGGGAAAAGCAGGGTATCAGCTAATTTGAAGACTGTACCCTAATTTCTGATGTATACTTACTTACAGACTCCTCCAGCATCAAGAATAGCTGAATAACATTTACAGGTTTCTCACCCTGCTACTTTTCCCAATGCTAATTTCTTCTTATCATCAACTTCAACATGCCCTGGACCCTCTATAATGCAGATAAATAAATTATTTCTTCCTATAACAGGTTGTAGCTGTTCAAGGAGGTATATTTCCTACCACCAAGACAGCATCTTCCTTAGATGTAACATACATAGCGTCATCTTGCAGCATAAAACTACAGCTGTCTTACTGAAACTATGAAGCTGGATTAATTTTTCTTCCCTCCAAATCAGATAGACCTCACTAGGGAACTTATTATCTTTGAGGGACTGCTCTAAAAATAAGTTTTGTTATGTTGGATCTCACCTTGCTGATTCACTCCATCTCTGCCATCAATATGGTGAGAGGATCTGATGTTTTGTCTTTTTGTTTGTTTGTTTGTTTGTTTTTTGTTTTTGTTTTTTTGTCTCCTGATGATATGATTGAAGCTTTCAAAGTTTGTTTTGAGAAGGGGAAAAGCAAAGGCCAGTTTTACTGAGTTTTGGAAAATGCTAGATTCCAAATGATGGACTTAAAAAGGATTTTTTTTCTTGAAGTATAGGATAGGCAAAATGTCAAAACTTGCTCCTGAGCATCCTTCATTTATGCAATTAAAAATATGAGGGTCTTGACATGAATTATGAAGTAGGAATTTTATAATCTGAATACACATCTGACTTCGCAGATGGACTCCTGACTATGGTAGGACTAGCTCAAATCCCCAGAATGTAATGTCTGAACTTTTTAAGGGGAACTATGTCCAGATCTGGATTTGAGTTTAACAGGTGGAGCCCATCTGCATTTTGAAATCCCATTACATGAATTTATAGGGTGCATGTGAGAGTGGAATTCTTGATAAGAGTTGTTATCACCCTGAAACAAAATAAATTTTATAAACCTGTGTGCTCAAAGGAAAACTTGACAGGTGGCACCCTAATGGGAGTTTGAGCCTGAACAAATTTGCCACCTCTAACTTCCACACTCTTTGCAAAAACAAACCGACAGATCTGACTGTTTTTTCTTGACATAGCTGTAAAGCAGGGCATTGTTTCAGAGTGCATTAGCATACACATGCAATGGCAAGACATGCTTGATTTAAAGTATTTTTGTTTCTGGGGTTTTGGTTTTTGTTTGTTTGTCTTTTTTTTTTTTTTTTCTTTTTCTTTTTTTCTGCTTTTGTCACTGATGGTGCAGAACCTGCTCTTGCTCATCATTCTTTTTTAATCTGGCCCAGCGATGAAACACACAACTGGGGCAAGCTTGGCAGTTGAAGGATCCAGATGCTAAACTCCAGGATTAATTTCTCTAGCAGAGGCATCTGGGAGTCAGATCCTCTCCCCTGGCTTTCCTGGCAGCTTGGTTTAACCCCCAGCAATCCAAAAGACTCATTTTTGTGTGAGACTGGGAGTTCAGTTATCCTGGCAGGTAAAAAACTGCCATATTGACTTTGTCAAATAAAGGAATTTGTGTTTAAATATCACTGCTTTGATTTTTCCAGCCATGGGAGCTCAGTCATTGAAGACTTCTCTATTTGCTAATGATGCTTTCCTTTGGCATCTTTCTCAGAATGTGACAAAAGAAGAGAGTTGACATTAGCAAGTGAGAACAATGAAAGGGAGTGGAAAAAATCCAGCAGTGATACAGTGACATTAAAGCAGGGAATACAGTTCTGACCCATGAAGACTGAAAAGTCAAAGTAGCTTCATTCATGTAGAAATGTAAAATAGGTGTAAACGAGATCAGATTAGCATCATTTGACTTTAACCTGTTGGCCTTTTTTTTTTTTTTTTTTAAGAAGTGACCTTCTTTTATACTTGATGACAGGGAAGTAATTTGCAACAGAACTGCAGCATGAAAAAATGTTGCACTCTTCCAGTAAACCTTTTCCCCTTGTAGCAGTAGTACTTCATGAGAAGTAAGGCCTAAATATTAAACTTAATTCAACTTCTAAATCATGTATGCTGTAGTTGCACTGGCTATTAGTCATCGGAAGCCCTAAAGCAGTATAAACACAGCATGCATTTTCAGTGATACTATGAGAGTAATGCATTTGCTTTTTAAAAATAACTTATTTTTGTTTTTATCAAGCAATACAGGTTGAAGGTGCACTACACACGTCATTTCACAAAAATATAATTAGGGATAGAATTATGAGAACGAAAGTGTAACTACCACAGAGAAATACTTAATAACACTTATATGTAATACTGAATGCTGTTTCACATTTGAAAACAGTTCTTTTTACATGACTATATGTAAACTAATTGCACGCGCTTTTATATTGCATCAACTACTGGTTAAAACAAACAAACAAAAAGGACCCAAATAAAGTGTGCATCTCAAAACCAAGTAAGGTTGTATTCAAATATGTTTTCTTTTTCCTCATTCAAACCCATTTTACAAAATCTACTTATGAATACTAAGTTTTAAAGAAGAAATTCAGCAAGCTCTATGGATCAGTGGAAAAAACTGGAAGTGAAAAATGAAAATCAAACTTCGCAATCAACATTTTCAGCACAGAGACAGAAGGTGATCTTAAATGTTATATTTATTTTAAAGATTTATTCTGCTCCTAGCATTCTTGACCAAATGAACATCAAAAGTGCTCTGTGGGAGAGGAGCTAGAATCCAGCTCTGGCAGAGGAAGGAGAAAGATACAGTTTGGGATTTCTCCTTTGCTTTCCTGGATGAGTACATTCTACCCAGAGCGTAGAAATAAATCCATTATCCTGAAGGCAATGAATAAGCTTATGCTCATTGTTTCCACGTTTGTGCTGTAAGCACACTTCAGCTAGCACGCAGTCAAGGTCAGATGGATTTTATTTAACAGATGATAATTATGTGTATGCAGTGTAAGTAGTGCTTATGTGTTGATCTGAAAAGTGATCTGAGAGATTTTTGGCTGCAATCAAGCTCTAATATGATGCCAAGATCCATGACCTATGGTTCATTGGTGGGAGCACAGGTCTTAGAGTTGTTCGTGAGCAATCAATTACATGCTCTTGATTAGAGAATTTTGGAGTATGGCTTTGGTCAAGGCCTTGTCAAGTGAAATAGACCCAAGAAATGATGGATCAGCAGAGGAATTAAAGTCTGGTCTAAAGAAATACATTGAGGTGTCTCTGGGGATAATCAGACCTTTACTCCAATTAAGAAAAAGTCAGCACTATTATATATGTGAAAAGAACACGAATAGTCTCTAACCTGTGTTCATGTCACCTTGTAAAATTAGAGATTTCTTGCCTGGGGCAGGATCCTTTACAGCGGGTGTGCTGCAAAGTGGTATTAAGTCACCTGACAGCATTTCTTACACCCTTCCACAAGCACTGTCATTAAGGATGAGATCCTGACCCCCTTGAAATCAAAGACAAAATTTCCACTGACTCTCTTGGGGCCATGATTACAGGGTTTTATCTTAGAATCAAATTTTATCTGATTTGAAGTAGATGTGAGACTTTGCAGACTCAGTTGAATGGGAGACAGAAACTCCATGCTGCTCATTGAAAGGGGTTTAACAGTTCACATAATCTGTAGTTTTAATAATCCAAGCCAGTTTAAGGTATAGGAAAATAGAGATAACAAGTTAATTACAAAATTTTGGTGGGAAAGAAGGCTCATGATTTTCAGTTTCGTTTTTTTGGTTTTTGTTTTTGTTTTTTTCCCCTTTCTTTTAAAACTGCTGTAACTCGCATTGATTTTCACTTTAGAGCATCCTGGCAATAGTGTCAGAGAACTTGCAGAGAATATAAAGTCTCAGAAAGAATAGTCCTTTTAAGGAGATCACTTCTTCCAAATAAAACAAGAAAAAGCCTTGCCACTTCTTAAGTACCAGTTTTGGAATTTGTAACAGGAGATGTAAAGCACTGTGAATGGTTCATCATGTCAGGTTAGTGAATTATTCCAGGTATTTGAATCACTGAATCAACTATTTAGCAGTGAGGTTCATAAAAAAAAAGGGACACAGGTGGTAATATCACAGTAGAATTATTTAATTTAATCATATGATTTTAAAAATAAGAATTTGAAGGTATGTTCATTCATCATGTCATTAAGGCATATAATCTCAATGTTTAATTTAGAGTTATAGTATGTTGTCTCTAAACAATGTTGATATTATGCTTTTATTCATTTATATGGGTACTGATAATATCTTTGCTTGGCAAATTGCTACTGTGAGAGACTCTGTAGATCAATTTAATTTTCAGTAAAACCTTGCTACAAAAAAAGCTAGCATATGATTAATCCATGGAAGCCTGTAAAAGCTGTTGGAACTCTTCTTGAGAGACATAAATTACTTCTTTTATTCAAATACACAAACAAATCGTTTTGAATAAAGGAACATTCAGAACAATAGAAAACAAACCACTCATTTTTCATTGAAAAACTGTGAAATTTATACCAAACTAACTGACATTTATCTTATCATATTCATGTCTGTTCCTAAAATATTTGAGAATCTCAGTATGTTTTTGAATTAGATGCTTGCAGATATGGGATTGTGACATGCTGGTTCATCTGACAAAGCAGTTATACTAGACTGTTTATAGAAGAATCGGAATGTACAGTACCTAAATATCAATACATAGGCCAGATTTTTCTGAAAGGAAACCTTACACATCTCTATGGTTTTTCAACTGGTTCATCTAAGATTTTGTAATATTCTGTACAGAACACCAAGTAGTCTTTCCTTTTCAAAGTTTTATCAAAATATGAAGTTGTTTCTGGCCAGTAAAATTATATAATCAGGTGTGCCCTTGATATATAGAAACTAAGAGCAACAGTCTAAGAGATGAAAAAACTGGGAATCTTCATTTTTTTCAGTTTTATATTCCAGAAATTAAAAGGGCCCTTGGGTGTATGTTTTAACAGAATGCTCCTTACTGAGTTGTGCCTAGGAGGGATTGTCAGTGAAAAATGTTAGCTTATGAATTATTTCTGAGCAAATAATTACTCTGTGGATGCCTCTGTTCCATGGTTTTTATTTGGACTTTGGTAGATTGTGTCTCCCTTTTGGTCAGTCCAGTGCTGTTAAACCCTGTTTGGAGTTCTGTATGCCCTAAAAATTAATTTCTTCTTTCATTGTCTTGAAATACACAATCAGCTGTGGAATGTGAAAGTAGAACTATCTAAGATATGTATGGCATGTTTTGTCTTAGGAAAGAAAGATAAGGCCATCAGATTTGACAGTAGTCAAGGTACTTCCTTTGCCTCTTGAGCCTTGACACCATCCCTCTGCATAACATCCTTTAGTAAACTTTTTAATTGAAACTTGAGTCAAAAACTTTGCAGCAGAGGTTGTGTCCTCATGTTATTTTTGCCAGAAATCCAATCTAAAGCTGTGAGGCTAATCAAATTATTATTTATAAGGATGTTACTATGCTTCATACTCTATATAAATATTAATTTATGGGAAACAGTGCATAAGATCTAGTCAGAAGAAAACTTATCATCAATCCCATGCCCATATATGTTTAACTATTGCCCAAATATTCTTTTTAGTTTTGTGCATGTTTGTAATTATTTTGGTTTTATAAATAATTATTAGGGTATCTGTGTTCCGGTCATACCATTTCTGAAGTGTGAATGTCTGTCTGAATAATCTGGAATGTTATTCTTATTTCTGAAAAAATCCATATATTATTCTACATGAGTTTTTTAATTTAATAAAAGATACAAAATTTTATTAAGCATCACATTAAATTAATAGCTGTTAGGAGCATGTGGCATAAAAATCCAAAGGTAAACCTTTCAGCTGACAGAAGCAGCTTTGTCTTAATGACAACTTCCATATATGTGTCTGTTAAGAAATATTTAGGTTTTGCTCTGCTTACTCCCACTCCTGCATTTTTCTATTGCCTTGTCTGTTTTGCAGTCACTTAACATCCATGGCCCATAGTTATGCTATGGTCAGCTGAGTGTAGTTCTTTCCCTTTTATCCCTTCAAACTGATAAAATCCTAGTTGATAGCAAAAAGTATTGTTAATCTCAAATTACATGACCCTGTGCTCTATACTATTAAATTTTATTAGTATGATTTACGATATCATATTCTTTACTGAGGTCAATATTGGTCATTTCTCCCTCATTTCATTTATCTACTACTCATTTAAAATCATCTGCAAAAAACAGCTTGGTAGTCTGTTAGCCTGGTTATCACAATTTTTATGAGCTCACAGGGCTTTTTTTATCTTATTACCTGTTTACTTGTAAGTCTTAATTTATTCTTTCCTTTACATAAGAGTAAGTGCCCAAATCATACTTTTCTTTTCACAACTGCAGTGGTACTCTATGGAATGAAACCAGCAGCTACACTCAGCAGAATGACTTAGAATTACCTGAGATATCGTATAATCTTTCTGATAAGGATTTTTGTATACCCTAAATTTAGTGCATTAAATATCTAGTGAGATTATTTTGCATCCTATTTATGGTAATTTATATTTGTAGACCCTGATTTCTATAAGTTATCTTGCCTCTTCTAGTATGCTTAATACCCTCAACTTTTCTGAAAACTGAGGCAAAATATTAGTTCAGGTTTTGGGGCCATATCTAGATTATATTTAATCTCTTTCCTTGATCTATTTTTAATTATGTGGATAAGGAACTTTTCAGTATTTGTTTTAATATCCTTTGCAAGATCTAATTTATCTTGGCTTTTGCAGTTCTCACTTCTTCTCCATATATATTGACCTGTAACACATAACTCTCACTACTGATTAAACCCTTTTTCCTTTTCTTGCAGCCTTACTGCTTTTCTCACTTTTGAAGGCACTTTTTCATCCACTTACATGAGGCCCTTTTCTCCAAGTTTCCTCTACTTTGCTTGCAATGAAAACTGAAGAAATTTCCTGTACTTTTGACTTAGCTTCTAAGTCTCTGCCAAATCCAATCCAAATTCTGCAAGTTTTCTCTTTTGAATTAAAATTTAATTATAGAGGTGCTTTTATTTGGTTCTCCTTTATTTCAGCTGAGTCAGAAGAACTTAATCCAAAGTTACATGACTTAAAACCACCTGATGAAGAGTTTTCAATAGTAGTGCCTCATATGAGACTATTATCCTATAATTCCTATTAGAAAATATAATTCATAGAAATGCACATTAATTTATCAAAAATAGACAGTCAGCCCTTGTATATGTTATGATAATTTCAACCAGTTGCATTTCTACCCTTGATCCAATACTGAACTATTTCCTGTTTGTAGGGATGATCTGGAGAAGAAAAAAAAAAACAACAAACCTCAAACCAAAACCAAAACCACCCCCAAAAAAAACCCCCAACAAACAAGCAATCAATCAAGAAAACCACCAAATAAACACAAGAAAAAGCCCCAAGCCCCCTCCTGCCCACCCCCCCTCCAACGAAAAGCCACAGAAAATAATCACTGATAAATTTGGAGATGGTAACAGTAACTGAAGGAAAACAGTCAAGTAATAGTGGATTGAATGGACTGGATTACTGCCACTATACTACCTGAACTGCCCAGGCAGACTGATACTAGCAAATAACATGTTTTTTAATTATAGCCCAAAGTAATCTTGAAAAGAAAATAATGTAATTAGAACAACAAGGAAAATGTCCCTGAATTAGACTAAACTAGTTAGCATCTAGGACTGTATCTTAGCCTGAGTTCTCTATGTCAAAACTGAAAGAAGTGAAGGGTTGTTCTGAGTGTTGCTCTAACTCAGTGCTAATTATTCCATTAAAAAGTGAGATAGCTTTAACATGAGTGAGAGGTCCTCTCTCATGAAAGGGTTAAAATATATGTATTTCTAAAATATGGATTTACAGGATGTATCTTTCATATATCATGAAAGCTCAAAAAATTAACCTGTCATTAAAAAGACAGAGACATTATTTCCCCCTCCACTGGCTGAATTTTCTAAGCTAAGATGGGTGTGGAAAGGTAACAGCAGGAGACAGTCAGGCTGTCAGATACCCTGCTTTAGACATATAATTTGTACTGAAGAAGTCTGTGAAAGCTGCTCTCAGAAAGAGGTGGGAGGGGCAGTCCATGTTTACTAACAGTCATAGCATAGCCATTATCCCAGTAAAACACTGTGGGACATAGATTTTCAAATTCGAAAAACATGTCAGAAATACATCAGTTGTCTCTGGTTCATTTCTTAACTGGACTTCTACTATCCTGAGAGATTCTTATTGCTAATTGTGTAGTCTATTGTGTTGTTGAGAATCATATTTTTCATGGCTTGAAAAGATTGATTCCTTTCCTAAAATGGGAAGATGGTGGACTACATGAGCTATGTATTTTACATTTGAAACTAGAAGATTACCGTGATGGAATATTTATGGGAAGTCTTGGTTTCTATCTTACTCACACATAAAATCTCTTAGTACTTAATCAAATATGTAAATAGCAAGTCAAGCAAAAAATATCTTGCCAGGCTCCTATTATTTGGTACCAGATGCATGTGAGACTCTTGTCCCCATCTGCCTGTTTTGTCTTAGATATGAAAACATCATATTAATTGTGACTATCATATTAATTATATCTGATTGTTTAGGACATGAGTTACTGAATGTATCTCTCAGTGCAGGTGGCATAGTTTCCAATGTGACGAACTATAGCAATCATGGAAAACTAGACAATTTATTTATAATTTAAACTGAAAGAGTGAAATTTAGGTTTTAGGGAAAATATGTAGATCTTTCAGTCATTAAGGAAATTACAGTCACTTTTGTTGTAGCAATTTCTCTTTAAAAAAAATGTTGCTTAAGGAAGAAGAATTACTTGACTGTAATTGATTTCTACTATATTTTATTCTTTTATGTTACACCTGTCATCTTATCTGCATGTCTCTCAGATTTAAGACTACAGAAATGACTGTAGCTGAAGGTGATATTTGTGATGTGCTATGGATTGTATCGAAATCTTTTGAACTCATTTAGACTATGACATTCTATGGCAGATTAATTAAAATAATTCACAGTTACTTCAGTCTGGGATGGAGAAGGGTCTCAGATGTGAAATGCATTCATCAGATTCACTCACTGCTTGATTACTCTTGTATCCATCACATTTGTTCTGCAGTGAGTCGTCAACATTTTGGTCATGAAAAAATGGCAGATGAACACTCCTTTGGTAAAAGGGCAAGTCTGTTCCCACTGGTGACAAAAATATGCTTTCTGTGTGTCTCCAGAAGCGAAGTGAACAATGGAAAATACTTCCCTGTTTCAAATACTCTATCAAAAGCTCTGCACGATTCACCTCTGTGACCTACCTGAGCCTCTGTTCAGTTCAGAAGCCAAAAGATTGAGTTTGGCTCTCTGTCTTGGCCCCACACTCTCATGGCACACTGCTTCAGCTGGTCTACAAGGCTGACCATAAACTGCTTGAGGTGATGACAGCCTTTTATTTCTCTGGGTATTTAAAATTCACTGCAGGAGGCAAGAAGTCGTTCAGCTGTCTTACGTCGTTTTATTGAGTCCTTCATAAAATGCCCAAATTAAAGAGTTTTTCCCACTTACCAACAGTTAGCAATCTTTTTAGCTTAGCCTGCCAACAGTTTTAACTTTTTTAGGGAGGGGCTTTCTGCTGTGAACAATGAAGAATTAAAAACTCGGCTAATAAAGGTGATTTCAACTGTCTTGATATTAGAAGAGAAAGGTTTTCTCTACACTTAATGGTGTCATATAACTCAGCTGGGTCTTCAATCGATCCCTGTGCTCATTTTCTCATTTTTCAGCTGAAATTCTGCTAGGGCTGGGACGTGTTGTTACTGTGTTTACCTACAATGCCTCCTGCTGTTCTTCCAGGGATCTGTGATGACACGTTTTCATCTCTCCATTCCTGGTTTACTCTGCCAGAATTAAAAAGTGGGTTATGTGCATTTTTTGAAATGACCTTCAGGTCTAAGGGTACTGAGATGTCAGAACTGAGATGTGATGCTTTACATCTGCAGTCGTTGATCACTGCAATATTTGGGAAAGTTTCTTTAAGAAAAAAAAAATTAAAAATTATTGCTTTAAAAATACAAATAAGTTCTCTAAGCATGCCAAGCTTGTGAACACAGGATATGTCTAATTGAAACCAGCAGAGGAAGATGCACACTGTGGGATCTGTCTGCCTTGTGTGGTAGCTTGTGCAATTTCCATGAAGTCCAAGAGCTGAATTTGGTAGTGAGGCTACAGCAAACCTCACAGCTGCTTGAAAGAATATTTTCTCTGCTTTACATTTTGATTCTAACTCTTTTATTAAGAATGTTTTAATATGTTTTATATATCCATACTACTCTTAAAATGTGAATCATTCTGAGCAAGTCTTTATGACAGACTGGCTATGAAGTCTGAGAAAGGGGTGGGAGGGAAGGGGCTGTAGTAAAAAAGGATCATAGAAGAACACTGTGTTAGAAACTGCAGTACAATTCAAGTGTTCCCAGATATTTGCTAAAGATGTGAGCCCACATTTACCCTTTGAGAAAAAGAAGCTAATAGGACTTTTGAATTGTAGCACAGAGTATTCCAAAGTCCTTCAAAAGCTTTATAGCCTTTTCTAATTTTTCACTGGCATTTTATTTTGCTTTGCCGTTTTAAAAGGAAGATGAAATAGGAAAAACAATATTGTTTCATATTGTAACAGCACCTAAAGTCTGTAGACAAAATCATTGCTCTATTGACTAAATGTAGTACAAATATATAATCAGACATACTGTGTTGTCACAAAAAGGTGGTGATCTCATTTGGCACACTATACGTGAATATAGCAGATGTAGGGGCATATATTGGTCACACTAATTAATTTGGTGTTCATGTCTCTTGGCACTAATATGCTGTCATGTGATCTAAGTGGAAAAAATTGTGTTTGGGATATTATAGACTCTTCCCATTAGGAGGAGAGGTTCCTGATAGAGACAGGTATTTCTTTCTTGCCACCCTGCTTATTTACCAAAAAAATGAGCACACTCAGACTTCAACAATGGGCAATTTCTTTGCTCACTTTCTTCCAAAATTTTTCATGTTCATTGTTCTCCCTCAAAACTTAATGCTTACCACGGAACTGCTGAAATACTTGACTTGATTCCTTCTCCAGGTATGCGTAATAGAAGTATGGCATGATGAGGACTTCTGCCTTTGGTCTCTGTTAGCTGTGGCATCTGTGTTATACTCCAATGCTCGGAATAGACTCACTGTCTCTGTGCTTTCCCTTAAGCTTTATCAATGCTTCTCTTTTCCTTTTTGGTTCCTTTTTGTTTTCCACAGACACAAGTGAGTTCAGTGGTCAATATGCAATTGATGGCGTTTGCATTCATCCCTCAGCAATGTACTCTGCACTCACATGTCTATATTATAGACATTGTATAAGAACTATTGTTCTGTCAGTTAGCTCCAGAATGGACTTAACTGCTCCTTACCTCTGTCTCCAGTGACACAGAGCTGTTTGTTCAAGCTGTGTAATTAGCTAAGTTGTATTACTAGGTGAACATATTAGTGAAGATATATATTGCTCACCTTAGGTGTGGAAACATTTCAAAGCTTCAACTCTTACAATTTTTTTTTAAGCTTCAAAATGACCTTTTTCTTTTTAATCACATTATGGATATTTTACACACTGTGATATTTTTGTCCCAGACTGTGACTGGATTGCTCTTTTAGGCCCTGATTCAGCAAAGCACTGATGTATTTCCTGCTTTAAAAATCAGCAAAGCGCTAATGTATTTCCTGCTTTAAAAAAAGATTAAAGGTCTTAAAATAATCCTTGGAAATTTTGCTCCAGTTTATTGAGAATTTTATTTAAAATTCAAAGAGAGACTGTTATTCCTCAGACTTTATCATATTTTAAACACATTTAATGAAGGAATATAAAGCTTTTCTTCTCATTCACTTACATTTGTTTTCTTTGGGAAGATTCATAAGGCTGTGATGGCTTATTTATTTGAATTATATTGTTTATTTGTAAAAGACTGTAAACCATGTTGGCCTGTAAGTTCAATACACAAAAACACACCGGTGATGTTGAAATAATTACTAACACTTGCTTGTCCCTGTTAATTACATTATTTCTCTGAAGAACAAAATGAAGATACTGAAAATACAAATCTCAGAAAGGAATTTAATTGTCTCATGCTTTTGCAGACACTGTTGCTTTTGAGAAATGTGTTTTCCCAAGACGTTTGTCACTGGAGAAGTATTGTTCTGTAAAACAGGTGTCCTATAGAATCTATGCCATCCTTGATCACAGTGCTCCCTATTGAAAAGTACATAACAGTATTTCATAAAGCAAATTACAGATTAAATTGTTGTATCATGAGTTTTACAGTGTCACAATAAAGGGGTTGCCAAATCAGCTATATGACTCCCTGCAGAAAAGATTCCATTTCAGGGCAACATTTAATTGATGTGCAGCTGGCATTGCAAGTGCAAGAAATGCCTGTGGGTAGAAGTAAGCTTGGAGGGATTGTCCCTTGCTGTTCCCAAACTGATATTTCTATCAAAGGGCTACTGCAGGCACTGTTTGGATTTGAATAGCTAAACCCCATTTGCTTGTTCTTGCAACCTAGATAGAGCAGTGTCATGGTCAGGCACTGGAACAGCATAACTAGTGTAACAGCAGTACAACAGGGATCAAGAGCCATGTATTACAATAAAGAGGTTTAATGTAGCCAGAGTAGCACCCATGACACAGAAATACAGCTCGATAAAATGGACCAGTCTTCAGTGTCCTTTCAACCCAAACTCTTGTACACTTCAGTAGAATTAGTTCACGTTTAACACTCTGTAAACAAGAATCCTCCAGTTTTAACGAATGAATGTATAAAATGATTCAAGTCTTCTTTTACTTTGGTTTGTATGCTGCTTGCATAAGAGCAAAGTGAGCAGACCTGAGCCTTGTGAAGACACAATAAGCACTGAAACAATACTGTCATGATCCTTTCTTTTGCAAAGACACAAATGAGACATTTGGGAATGGGAAACTGTTTTGAGGGAACATTAAATCGGCCAAGAACAAATTGCTACAGAAAATGACATCCTCTTCTGAACATCCATTAGTTTCTGATAATCAGGAATTCTCGGATGCTTGAACATTCCATTAGTACGAAGCAGCGAGTTAATTGTAATAATTATCAGCAGTTTTAATTGTTTTGATATAATGCATTTTGCAGTTTGTTTGACAGTGTGAAATCAATATGCACCTCTAGGAAAATTATCTAGTATAATAAAATTAGGCTCCATTATGCCTCCCAACCTTAGAATTAAACTTTGTACATAAATATGTATTTCTGTTTGTGTACATAGAATTATACTGAATGAATAGAAGTGTATTGGACTTCATTGTTAAAGGGAAAGATTAAATCTCTTAAGAATTGTTTCTGTCTTTCAAACCTTTAATTTTCATTCATGAAATCAGAAAAACACTCCTATCTCTCTTCAACTTTATTGAATATTCTTTTAGATTATAAAGAAGTACTTTACAGAGATTTTAGTAATGATTTCAAGAATACCTTTATTGATGTCACACTGACAAAAATGTGGTGAGGTATATGAATGTTAATTGTAATAATGATTTTCAGATGGGGATCCCAAAGCTCTTAGAGACTATAAAGACTTAAATGTTGCAACGTGCTTGAGGAGGTCCTGCTTGAAATTTAGTACATCTGGTGCAGCAAAATCAGAAAATTTTGAAAAAATAATTACTCAAATGTACATAAAGTCTTCAACATGATGAGAACTAAAGCTCAGATATTTGAATTCCTATCCTGCACTTTAATGGTAAAATAATATTGACTCTTTCATTACACACTGTGAGTCACTACCTGTAATTCCTCAATGTCTGTCTTTTTTCCAATGGTCTTTCCACTGTTCCTGAATATTGTAGTGGAGTGTATTGTAGTGGAGCAGGATTCAGTTTGGGTTTATGCATTTTGAAGAGATGTTAAAAAATTGGAAATGGGGCAGGAAAAAACCCACAAGAATTATTTAAGCAGTGTGGAGAGGTGTACTCCAGTGAGATATTCTGAGGGTTTTATCTGTCATAAGGAAGGTTTACAGGAAGTTTGATTACACTGATTAAATTACTACAATTTTTTAGTGAGAATACCCTGTATACTTACAGGTTTTTTAATCTAATGGGAAAAAACCCACCAAACCAAAAAAAAGAACCAATATCACAATGCTGCAGTATGAAAAAATCAAACTTTTGGAAAGAAACCTTTGTGTTTAACAGTGATTTTAATAGATGATTTACTGGTAGAACAAGCTACCAAACAAACAAACAAAAGAATTGAGAAATTCTACATTTCTTTATTTCTTCCAGTTACCTTTTGAGAAGATTTGGTTTAGTCAAATGCAAGTTATTGAGCTCTGTAAAGGCATAAATAGGATGAAGTGTAATGGTCTAAGTTATAATGGTTTGTGATATATGAGATGTCAGAGAAAATAATCTAATGATTCCTTAGGGTCTTATGCTGTGATCCAATTAAAAGAGATTATTACCTACACAATTTCTGTGCAGCCTCCACACTGAAATCTCTTGATAAGAGATATAAGTGTCTGTCACTGTCTTGGGAGTGTTAAAAACTTCATTATTGTTTGGGGTTTTTTTGTTTGCCTGTGGAAAAAGATGGACAGTGCTGTGAGTCCTGGAGAGACTGGAGAGGGGGCAGAAGATGAGTTGGATCCCAGAGGAAGACAGGAAGACATCCTTTATCCCTCTGTGAAGACTGGAGTTGGGGAAGACAAGAAATTAGTGAGGGGAGAAGATGACAGACAGGATGGGAGTGAGGAGCAGTGAAACCAACCTGAAAAGATTTGTGATCACTACACTAGGAAATAGATGAGATTCTGGAGCTAATTTCCTGCAGTCTAATTTACATGTGAAATCTGAGGTAAGGGTCAGTGCACATTCTAGCAAGGAACAATATGAAAATATTTTCTGATAAACTCCCCTAACTCTTTTTAAAAATCACCTTCAGAATACATTTGTTCTATAGTTACCTTATTCTGAATAAAGACATGCTTTTGCTGGAGTTTTTCTTCTGGTTTTTGTTTGTTGGTTTTGTTTCATTGTTACTGTTTTGTTTGCTTCATTTTTACTTCCTGTAGACAAGTCTGTTTATGCTTATCTTTATAGTTCTTGCAGAGGTATAGGGTTGCTCCTGAGCTGGAGGGAATAATACCCCTCCATGCTCTCCATGGAGCAGCGCAGCTGAGAATGTGTTCAGCCCACCTTTGCACAGACATCACAATGTCTTGATACTAACAACATCCTCAGCTAAAGGCCTGTGTCACAGTTCAACTTTTAGGGACACAATTTCAAGGAACGAACGTGAATAGTGAGTACTATCTCTCACTGCTGCTCTGCTCTTGTGATCCACAAATGAAGAGAACTTTAACCTTTTGTAAGCTCAATGATAAGTTATTTGTTGGAGCATCAATGTGTCAGACCCAAGCTGATTCAGAAATTACAACTAAGGAGAAAGCAGATTATGCTTCATGTAAAATCCAATTGTCGTGCCATCATTATAAGGGAGGCTTGAGAGCTCTGTTGTCTTTTCAGTAGCTGTCATTGCCTCTGTCAAGGACTTAATCTGTATTCAGAACATAACCCTTTATTTCCTTATAATGACTAATGATGATTCACATTTTCTGCTTTCTGCTGTCTTAGATTCTAACAACGCATGTTTTTATACCTGCTGTCTTAAATCCGTCTATTCACTGTTAAGGGAAACTTCTAAAGCAAGCAGACTCAGGTCTTCCAAATACACCCAGCCCTCCAGAGGGTACTCAATAGCTCCTGAGGATTATTCCTTTTTTTAATACTGCCCCATGCTGTTTCAGCTATCCTGCCATCTTCGAGATTGTAATTACTATTGTCATTGCTGTAACTAGACATCTACCTGGGGAGTGCTCCAGAGAGAAGTGAGCTGCACCACCTCCTCCCTCCCCAGGGTCCAGGAGGGCAGATCCTTCTTATCCCTGCTGGTCCCAAAGGCAGGAGTCTTCTGGCTATTCTTTAACCCTGACCTCTTACTTTGCAGTAGATAAAGCTGAAGACAAATCACTGAGATGACAGTATGTATAATATCTTCCTTTTTATTACCAAATTTTAAAACCCTGAAGCAACTTTTTGAGTTTTAGCAATGTTGGTAGTTTTTGCTGGAACTTGTCTTTTTTTTATCATTTTTTTTTTTTTTTAAGTGTAGCTACTGACGATTATTACAAGTGACTTAACACATTTATTTTTATAAAGGCAACTGACACTATCATCTGCTTTCTCTGCCTCTCTCTTCCAGAGAACGGAGTTAGTATTCACTTTTAACTGTGCTGGATTTTGCTGAAATTATTTATGACCGTCTCCCCTTTTTTTTTAAACTACTGGGAGGACACATCTAATGTACTTTATTTACATTTCAGTAACTAACTTTTTTTATTCTGAGGCTGTGGTTTTGATTCTATTTCAAGGTGGTGTTACTTTCCTCTGATAGGGAAAACCCACGCTGGGATGCCACATTGTTTGGAGAAAATAACAAAAATGTCTATAGAAGGCTGACTGGAAGAAGGAAAGCTATGTAAATGACACATCAGTGGTTGTATTCAGAGGCTGGCTAACTTTCATGTGCACATGATGCAGACTAATTAGTATGAAGGGAAAAAAGGAAGTTGTGCTTTGGGAGAAAAACAGTGGTTTTCACTGAATGATTTTTGTTCTGCTTATTTGTAGGAATGGATTGATTATATATTCCTTCACAATCTAGGTCTTTGCAGGAATAGCCTGTGCTGGCACCATGCAATGTCAGAACTGCTCCAGACTTGAAAGGATCTTCAGTGCATTTTATTATAGGCTTAACAAGAACAGACAAGTTTCTTCCCCATTCCCAAGAAAGAGGCTACTACTTCAAAAACTTTCTCTACAAATACACGAGAGCAGGGCTGAACTTCCTTTGGACTAGACCTGATGAACTACTGTAACTCACTGAGGAGCGAGAATGAGCACCACAGGAGTATAACAGTCTCACCAGGTTGCAGTATATCCATTTATTTTTAGACTTCTGTGACACAGCTGGAGCTGACAACTCCAGGAATAGTAGTTCTGTCCATGAAAAGTAGAGAGCTGTGTTCACAACCCATCCTCTGAAAGACATTAATAATAAAAAATAGAGCAATGTATGAAAGATACTATTTAAAGGATGCTTTCAAGATGGCCTGTTTACGGGCAGACTGCAAGTAGAGGAAAATCTCTGAGACAAATTTTACTAACAAGGTATAAGATATTCAGAATGTCACATGGGTAATATCGAAGGCACCATTTCTAAGGGCGGCTTAAGTGAGAGAAAAACAAAATGCAGATGTGCCTCTCCAATTTCTTTTTGCTGTATTAAGTGTCCCTGTGGTATTTTTAAGTGCATTTTCTGCATATTTTTGCATTAAAAATATTAGGTTATCACATCCTTGTGTATGCTCAAAGATGAGCAAATTAGGAGCCTTCACAGGAGACCGAAATCTTTGTACAAACTCTTAATAAATCATCTGGGAAGGAAAAAGAAACCTTTCTATGTGAAAGAAAAACGTCTTTATACTTTCATAAAAGGGAGAGGTGACTCTCCGTTTGCTTACCTAGGAGCTCCTAAGTAAAACTGAGACTGCTGTATGTCCAAGTTAAAAAGATCCCACGAATCACTTCGTCTTAATTGGGAAAGCTACATCTTTTTGCTACACCTCCACAAAGAAATCAGGCCTAACTTTCCTTTCCCAAATTTTACCTTTCTTGCAATTTACCTTTCTTCACTTTCTTATTTATACCACTAATAAGCATACTACCAATACACTAGAATTTGAACATAATTTGAAAATTACCATAATCATTACTCACTTGTGACTAAACAATATCAAAGATGTACTAATTCAAAACACACTAATTCTCATTAACATGACACTAAGCCTGCTCTGTAAAATCTGTTTTAGGGTTGTTGTTGTAAAACTAAAAGGCATTTCTACTGTGCCTATTGCATGCAGTTCTCTCACACATAGTAGTTTGGTTGTGACCAATGTGACAAAGCATTAATAAATTGACAAAATTGTAGTTTTCAAAGGAATCGATGTAGAATACAAGACATGAGTGAAATTAGAAGATTAAGGCTACTGATTTTATAATTTCTGACTAGTAAGAGATAAACATTTAGTTTACTGAAGCATCCAAAAAACAAATATCATGCATTGCACGAGATCAATATTTTCTCTCCCTCTTCCCTAGTAAGAAGCTGAAGACATATTTACTGTGAAACATAAGATGAAAAATGTAATAGTTTTTAGTATTTATTTATTTATTTGTTAAGGAACACACTGAGCTTAGAAATTAATTTAATACTTTCCTAAAATATATTTTTCAAAATACTTTTGACTCAAATGCCTAAAATTCTCCTTTCTTTCAAATAATATAGACACCTTTTAATACTTCAAAATTTATAAACTGCAAAGATTTATTGCAGTATAATTACATTGTAAAAGCAGTGTATTTTTAAAGGAACATTAAGCATTTAAAATCTAATTTGCTTTGAAGCTTCTTCTCTTCTCTCTTGGACACTAAGAAAGGATGATTATATGTGGATAGAGGAAAAGTGGAAGCATGTGAGAGAAGAAAGATTGCATTATGGTGAACATATCTCAAGAATTATAGTTTTTATATATACTGATTATATATGAAGTTCTTACTAAAAGGTTGAGAATAGGCTATTATTCCTGATGTTTCATGTTTGCAATGAGCTGTAGCTGTTTTCCCATTGCAGCCTGTGCGTTCTCTACTCACGTAAAATGAAAATAAATGTAATGTATTTTAATATACACTGCATGTTTCTAATTGCTTTTCTTTTTATAGAGGTTTTTAGCTGATTGCTGTTACAGTGATGTTTGATCACCTTTCAGGCTTAAAATGTATACTGTGGTGTTTGCTGTCGGTGTTTGCTGTCAGTACAGTTTCTTATCCCAGCTCCCCAAGAAAGTGTATGCTAATACTCATTATGTGTCTGTTTTCCAGAAATGAGGAATTTCTGTCCTTAAAACCAAAGTAAAAAAAAATGGGGTTTTCCTCTGAACCTCACATCTGCAGTTTCTGTCATTATTATTGGTTCTTCTAGAAATTAATTGCAAAGACAATATTATCTTGCTGAGTAAGCACAGCAGTCATCCCTGAGGTAGATCATCTTCTACATCCACAGGAAGCAAAATTAAGATTCTTAAGAATACCAGTCAGATGATCAAAACCAAACTAACATGTTGAGCTTAAAGAAAGCCTAACAAATCACGTTGGAGCATCTGTATAAAGTAATAAAACCAACACACTGATGGCACAGTAGTATTCTAGTCAAGGCGTGCATGGAAGCACATATTTCAACCCTATGGAAAACCCAGTGTATTTGGATCTAGAGAAGAGAAAAAGTACATAAGGAGAGAAAGAGAGGGGGAGGGAAAGAGAGAGAGATCCCTGCTATTAGCAGATTTTCCTCTCGGACCTTGCCATCTCCTTCCAGATCAGAGATGTGATGCGCGATACTTGATACCGGTATTGCTGTTGTAGAATGAGTGACTTCTGAGAGTTTAATCTTTCTGTGTTTGGTGTAAACTTGCTGAAATTGAAGACACCTTGGACCAACCCTGGTGTTTACAAGCATTTTGAAGACACAGCTTTGAGAGAACTTTGAGCAATAAGACAATAGGAGGACCAAGAGCAATAAGAAAATGGGAGTCGGGGAAAATATTTTTTATTTTCTTTGGACTTGTTTATTTACCATACTAGCTAAAGTGCAGACTAAAAAATCTGTACAGTTTTACTATGACTATCTCTGAGAAAAATGATGTTTAATCTGTATAAGCATCCAGAGAAAGTCAGCACTGGCTGGGGGTGAAAAGAGATAGGACAAGGGAGAGGCAGGGCATCTGGGTCATTACATCTAATTTATGTGAAGAACAATGGACAGAGAGCTATGTTGAGAGAGTGTGAGAGGAAAACAGAAAAAAAAGAACAAAGAAAGCCTAAAAGGGTTTGAATTCAATATAAAAGTCAAAGGCAGCAGCAGCCCGGTGAAAATCCACCTTGTAGGGTATTACCTGGTCTGTGTATCAGAGCCATATATTAATAATCGATGATGGGAGATTCAAATGAAATGGTCTCATAAGATATCAGTGATATAAAATATCAGTGTAAAATGGAAAGAAGTTCTTAGCTAAAATTAACATAAGAAATCATTCCTCCCTACAAGATTCAAAACTAATTTCTATCCAACTCTGAGCATGACTATTTAAAGAGGTGTTGAGTAAAAAACTGTTTATGTGCTTTGTAGAAGAATATAGAACCAAGTCTGTGAACAGAGGATTTTCTTTATTGCAGTATGCTCTCTTAATATTTATTACAGCTAGCAGTACTAGAGAAGAAAAGGTGATGCTGGTTGTTGGAGAAGATAAACAACAAAGCGCACTATCTCCTTCCAATAATTTAATTACCATTTCAAAACTGTTATTTGCATATGCCTGGACTTTCAGAATAGGCTGAAGCCAGTAAAGCATGCTTTTTTGGATAGAGTACTCAACTGGAAAACCTGCCTCTCAGAAAAGATGACACTATTTTTTGCCCCACTAAAGCACATCAGTCAGATCAATTTCTCTTTATTTCCATTTGGTAGATGAAGTAGCTGTTGGCCACAGTTACTCAAAAATATAATTTCAAAACTTAGGTTGAGTAATGCAGGTAAAAGTGAAGAACCCAGACCGTAAAGGGAGCTTACTAATGTATAAAAAAAATTCTTGTGATCTCTTCAGCTTTTGAGATTGTAGCAATATTTCAGATGTTTAGACAGCAAGCACAATGCTGAGATTTCTTTTCTTTTGTTCTTGGAAGGTCAACATATTGACAGCCAGACCTTGTATGTCAGTCACCTTGGGAAGGAAGCAGCAGTAGCTCCACTAAAAAAAATTTCTTCTATGTTAAGAAAATTTCAATCCTGCAAGTATTCCCAGTCTTAAATTTTCTCTCTAACTCTGAAACTTTAGAGAATCCTTCATACCAATTTTCAAAATGTGACTGCTGGAGAAAAGCATCAACTGCTGGCTCTGAAGAGCCAGCAAACTTGGAATCAAAAACAGTATGCAGTTGTGTTTCTGGCATCACTTCAGAAAGCATAGCCAGTAATGATGAAATAAATAAATATATAAATGTAACAAAACTTATCAAAAGAGAAATACATCCAGAGTTTAAAAACTTTTGTTAGGAGACGCCAGATATATCTACCAAAAGAAGAGTTAACAAAACAGGAGTTAACGGCCACTGATGGAGACCGGATACTGGGAATAGTTGGATCACTGTCTCTTCCAGCAGAACACTTCCTCTTTTCCTCTGTTCCCTGTTGACACATTTGCATTTTTTAATTCTATTTTTA
The DNA here is from genome assembly GCF_003259725.1 of Athene cunicularia. Classification (NCBI taxonomy): domain Eukaryota; kingdom Metazoa; phylum Chordata; class Aves; order Strigiformes; family Strigidae; genus Athene; species Athene cunicularia. The sequence continues at coordinate 35,527,586 of NW_020799091.1, read as the reverse complement.
AAACTAAGATAAACTGTATCTAAATATAGGAAGTAGACCATGGAGAAACAGTTTATTATAAGAGATGAACAAATTTCCTTAAATTCTTGATGAATGTGCCATTTCCTGCTCAAGGATGGTCCTTTTTGGTAACTGGAATTCATTTAACCCCTTCCAAGTTAAATGTAGTATATCTTGCATGTTCTCTAGAAAGCTTGAAAACCTGTAATTTATCATTATGTGGTGATGTCATCAGGTCATCTTGCATAGAGAAGGAATAGTTTTATCAGATAAATTAAATAAGTAATGTGCTTTCCCTCAAGGTGTAAGGTTTTGGATGTATTGCTTACTTCAGATAGAAACAGTCCAAAAGCTGTATTTCCTGCTGCATTGTAAAGGTAGTTTCACAACCACCATGTCCGAGCAGGTCTGTGAATAGGTCTAGTGATCAAATTTCTCTTAGCTCCTCTGCAAGTAATATCAGAGGGAAAATACTAGGCACTGGGTGCTACAGTTTGTTTGCATTTTGACTATGTTGAGACACTGATAATTGAATCATGGACAACACTGACTATTATGCATCATGTTATAGGGTATTGGTCAAATTACTGTTCTTTGAAAGAGGAGTTTTTTTAAGAAGTTACAATAAAAATCCATCTTCCTCTGTAAGTCAGTGGGAATTAGATACCCAAATGTCTTCTGTGCCTTTGAAAATTTCTGCATAAGTTTATATATTTGATCACAACAGTCCCTTCTGGCCCTCTAATCTATGAATCTCTTAACCTTCTTACCATGGGAATTAAACTAATTTTCAGCTCATAGATTGGTTACGCTGAGATCCACTTCATTTACTTACTGATGGGATTTATTTTTCCCTGTTTTATGCTGAAGGAAATGTAAAACATTCTCCTAATGCATGGTAGCTATTGCTGATTTTGTTTGTTTGCTGGGAGTTTGTTTCAGGGGAGTAAATAACCATTTCTGTATATGTTGTTTAAGACAACTTGATTTAAATCAAATGGTTAAAGTTTTTATTATGTGTTTTTAATATTATTTCAAAAGTAAAGAGACCATTTAATCAGCAAAAAGAGAAAGTAAGCACACTTCAGGGCTGGAAGAGAAAGCTTACTTTGATTTTTCCCTCCCCAGTGATGCATGGATGAGAGAACATTATGGATTCGTACACGATTGCTGTACCCCAGGAGGACTGCAAAGTGACTTTCTTCTTTCTCTATAAGACTTACTCATGAAACAACACTGTGAGACAAAGAACAGATAATTCAATTTTTTTCTGTACATCTCTTGTCCTTCAAAAGTATCTTAAAAAATATTAGGTTTTCTCTTAGGAACTTAGGGTCCCCATGAAAAATGAGTGTTACTTCTTTGTGTAACATAGAAAACTGTTTTCCAACACCATTGGTTGGACTAAAACTAATCCCCCAAGATCCTGCATTGCACATATCTTCAGCTTACCACCATTGCTGTAATATTGCAAGACACTGTGATGAACAAAGCTGTATTTATCTGAAATATCTGAAAAATCTGAAATCAGTTGCTTATTAGTTTTCAATTCTCACTCTGCTTCCTTTTAACTCCTTTTAGTTTGAAAATATGTGGATCATAAAAATAATACAGTCTGAGACACTTGTGAGTGCACTCACTTAATGAGATTAACAGCTTCTTATTGATACCCTCTACTTGCTCAAAGTGAATCTTTACAAGAGCAAGCATCTTTACAATTTTCAAGAATATATTTTTACGGACAAAAGAAAAAACTTCATTGTGTTTTGGAAATCTTCCCTGTAAAGAAATTCCTCACTAAACCATTAGCAGGCATTTCACTGCTTTTAGAATTTCACTGTAAACTCCTGTGAATATTGTTGTTCACTAGCATGCTTTTATAATATATTGGGGACCAATTGGATTGACGTGATGTAGATAGTTTTCTTTAGAATCAACAATAATAACCATGGAACTAAAATCTAGATGAGCCTGCATTCTGTTCTGCCTATAAAAATCTGTAAAGATTTTTAGTCAAAGCTTTTCAGCAAGACACTATAGGCTCAATTAATGTGCGCAAACACAGTTGTCTAGTGCTGAGATACCTTACAGTGCCCCACCTCACTTTCAGCAGGTGCAGACTTTGAGTGCCATGTCTGCTGCCTTTGCATGGATGTCTCAGTGGCACTAAACACCTATGTGCCTCTGTTTTAAGAATGCTCTGTTTTAAGAATGCTTTGCCTGCATGTTAGCTGGGTGTTCATCTCCTGTTATGGAAACTGCTCAGTAGAGTCAGTGGAAAGCAAGTCTGCATGCTAAAGTACTCCCTTGCATTAGGTCAGTTCACTAGTTCTCTGGACTCCACTCACTGTGTTGAATACATCTCTGTGAACTATACTAGGAACTTAGACAGTGTACATGTAGACACATTTATGTATTCAGTTTCTGTTTCTAGATCTGATTTTTGCCTTATTGCATTTGAAGGAAACTAGTTATCCATGGAGCATGCTATCTGATGATTCAGAACTGCTGATATTTTCTTCTTTTTAAAAAAATCCAGAGGACCAGAGAAGGATTAGAACTGATTTTTTTTTTTTTTTCCCCTTTGTCCTTTAGAGAAAGTCAGATAGTATTGATAGTGGGAAACCATGCTTCCGTGAGAAGTTGGTTACACTCTACTGAATGACACTGGAAGAACAGAGTTGTCTGAAGGAAAGTGTCTCAGATGTTTCAGAATTCCACCAGAAAATTAAAAATTTTATAAAAATTGGAAAAGGTATGTGGCAACAGTAGAAATAGGAGTCCCAACACTATGGTAATGTCCCTATATAGTTTTTAGGACTTGAACTGTCATGTCTGGATGATACTTTGTTGTTCTTCACATATACACTTAGCTCACCTGGAGGTAGATATATGCAATTGTGTGTGATGGAGGCATAAAATTGGTTCACTCCAAAGGAAGATTTTGAAACGGTTGACTTTGCATCTATAGCTAAAGGCATCTGTACATGTGATTGAAATTACTGAGATTGAAATTAAGTTGAGTTGCCTTATAATATATAAAAAAGACCAGATTAACAGAGCAGTAACTTTAAGGCTAGTTTTTTATAATGGAAAAACAGAGGATATGAAGTTTAAGAGGTGGTAGGAAAATAGAGCAAGATGCTTTAGAGGCAAGTAGATACAAATTAAAAGATTTTATTGGGTAATCAAAGTTAATAAAAAAAAAAAGTATGAATTAATTCCATGAGAAATAAAATAAAATTTAGACCTGCTAGGATCTCTTCACATCTGCAATTCCCTCTTTCTCTTCCTAAGGCACTGCTACTGAAAAGAAGGTTTGGCTGAACAACAAGTTCATGCTCAAGTTATATTAAAAATGGAAATATGTATATAAAAATTCATCTTCTCCACCACTTATATACCACTCCCAAGTTAATAAATGTTTTGCGTAAAATTTAGTGGCCTAAACACAGGCATTTATTGCTCTTTCAGGTATTTTCTATCTCATACATTCACATGGAATGGACACAGGACTCACTGGAATTCAGTGTCCTTCTGGAGTCACACATAATCAAGTGCAATTTGAAAGCATGCTGAAAGTAATATTGTTTATCTTTAGTTGGGCAACTGAATCACAGTTTTGAAAACAGAGATCATGTGTGAAGTCAGGAGCAAAAACTTTCACTGATTTCCATGGATCAAGAATTATACCCCATGGTTATGATAGCTTCAAAATGTTAATCACAACATCCTGTCAGTGGTCCACAGGAGTCTCATTAATAGGAACATTTTCCTCCAAACATTAACAATAGAAGGCATTTTGTTGACTTGTTTAGAAGCTGAATCAGGACATACAGGTCAGTCTTAAGAATATCTGCTGATTGTGAAATATATAACTGAGTTTTATTAAGATCCTTGCATAGTCCCAAGAGGCATTCTTCTTGAATGACAAATGCAATCAAGTTTACCTACAGAAAAATATGGTGACCAGTCTGTATTTTTTCAAGCTTGTTTAGATGTCAGGATGTCAAGATGTTTAGATGTCTTAGGAAGTTTTCTATATCTTTGATTTTCATGGTAGCAAAATAGTTGCTAGTAAAATCCCATCATTATGTAAGCAGAACTATCTGATAATTTAAACACTAGTTAAAGTCACAACCTGAATTATTTATAAAACTTTCTTAATAAATAACATACTTAAGAATGACTACTTATGAACATAATTATTTCTGTGAATTGTACAACATTTTTAGCCTAACAGCTTGGTGAAAGGAAATCATACCACCATGTCACAATTTATTTTTCTTTGTTAAAATAGGAATTTGAGCATGATCTTTACTGATATGAAGTGACATCTGATTCAGTCTGTCTTAGCATTGTCCAGTCGCACCCTAGTTAAAAGTTAGTGCATAACACAACTTCAAGTGGATTGCTAGCTACTACAAAGTATTTTGTAATACCAGAACTTATTCTGATTAAAAAGATAGGAAATGTGGCACAATATCAACAATCCTGGAGTAAATTATTTGCTTTTGTCAAAGGTAAACACAGAGGCATGGTTGTCAACCAACTAGGGTGTTCTATTAAGGTGTGACTGTGCTAATAAAATGACAATCAGTTCTGAGAATTAATTTCAACATAAGCATTAAGAAGTCTCTAAAACCTTCTAATGTTCCTTAGAAAACATCACTGAGAGAAGTACCAAACAAGTATACTGCAGTAGTTAGGATGACATCAAATAAAAGAGAAGGGTGAAGAGAGGAAACACGTGAACTTACAGCACAGAATTGTGATGCTGAGAACAAAATTAATCAAGACACCAAAGGATGAAGAGAGAAGGAATTCTTTAATCTTTAATTGCCTATATACCAATGATAGGAGCTTGGGTAATAAACAAGCAGAATTGGAATTGCTTATTTATGAGCATAAATACAACCTGGCTGGTATAGCAGAAACCTGATGGGATGATTCACATGACTGGAATGTTAAAATCAACATTTATGCTTCTTTTAGAAAGGATCATTTCGACAAAATAGTAAAGGGAGTGGCACGCTTTTTCTTAAAAAACAATTCTATCTTTTCTTGAGTTAAGGACAACTTGAAAAAAAAAAAAAGTATGATAATCTGTGTTTATATTAATAAACGGGAAAGAATAGCATCTACAAATCTGCTCAGCAGATATGTATATAGAGCAAATTTACAAACACCAGATCACCAAATCACACTGTAAACTGGATGACTGACTCCTTAACTGCCTATAAAATTCAGAAGGAAATAAAAAACCTGAAGTGTTCTTCTGTAATCTAGGGGACTTCATTCTTCATGGCATAAACTAGAAGACCCAGGCTACCACTGTTAAAATATCACAGGAATTTTTTATTATTATGTAAGACAATTCTAAAATGTCCTCTCGACAAATGCCATGAAGATAAATGGGAGGGGATTCAGAGGACTAAACACAGTTGAAGGCAGCCGCAAAGTGAAAAACTCCTGATATGAATATTATTTACTTTACCAAACAGAAGATTAACAATGACTCTATGATGGTTTATAAAAATAGGCATTAAAAGATAGCGTCTCAGTATATAACGAGAGTTTATGTTCCAGTGTCCAACACTTTATTTGGGGGCCTAAAATACATTTTATCCATAGCGTATATAAATAGTTCCTGGGAGACCAGAGCGCAGATCCCTCTGCTACCGGCTAAGTAATTGTGAATATAGATTTTTCCAAAGGAATGAAGATTGTGATCCCAGAAGTGGGGCAGCTTGGAAACTACTGGATTACCTTCTAATGCAGTTTGAGGTTACTTTGTCACTGTGACATGACACAAGTCATTGATCTCTCTTTGATTTGTAGGTTTTGTCTATCTTTGTCAGAAGTGTTTGTCTTAAAGTAAATCACACAAAACGCTGTTGAGGACTGACTGTATGATAATCTCTGGGCACTTTTAGCTATGATACAAAGGCAATGGGTGTACTGTAGTTTCGTAAAGAAGAAAGTAAAGTCCTCATCTGACTGCTTGAATATTAGTTTATTGCAACACTTTTTATGAATAGTGTTATGTATGTTAAATAGTTTTCATGCTTTTTGTATATGAAGCAACTTCTTTGTCAACTGATGTAAATTTGATAATGATGGAATGGTAACAAGGCAAAGTGCCAAACTATATGAAAACCAATTTGCCAAACCTTGTGTTGTAAAGAGCCTGTAAACTGTTACTGCTCAAAGGTTTTCATGAACTTAAACCAATTGTGCCATTAAACTGTATACTTTAAATGCCAGAGCCTCTATTCAGGGTAAGAATGTCTGGTCTGTACTTCCAGTAATGCAAAAAAAATTACTCTAAGTATAATTGGGTTGTGACAAATTGACCAATCTTTTCTTTTAAAAGACAACTTCTGATATATTTCTTATGATTTTACAATATTTTTTTTTTATTTTTCTGTGGTTATAAAAGGCCACTGGGTATATGAAATTGTAATGGTAGTGTAATAAAAGTGAGTATAATTCCTGAAAACTGTTGATATGAATTCTAATAAAGAATAATTAGCAACTAGACATGAAGGTTCTGTCTGGATATCTGGATGTCTGGATAACCTAGTTGCGGCCACAAGGAAATGTGACTCAGCATACGAATACATGAAAGAGTCAGGAAACTTTCAAAACTTAATAAAGCAAAATTCTATGTTTTTTTAAAACTTGGTGCATTACACAAATATATAGAATCTTGACCATGTGGCCCCTCTTTTTAATCAGCACAACACGCATTCTGGACTCTGAAGTACTCTTGTGACTCTTAAATTTGATGTGTATAAAATTCCTTTATTTACCCAGATTCTTTCATTGTGATTCACTAGGTTCCTTTGTAGTTGTGAGGTCAGACTGCAGAATAAGGGAAAGTTGGTACACTGGGTAATGAGTAAATTATTTTGGATTTCAGGGGACCTGTGCTGCATAGATACAAAGAAATTTAAATCATTTTTGTGAGGACTGTTCCCATTACCCTTGATATTTGGGACGTTCAACACATAAACCCCACATTTAGTTGCTTAAAAATAAACTACAGGTCACCTTTAGCTCACAACTTTGTTTCATTTGTAAGAAAATATATTGTTTTCCTAATTTTTACACTTAAAACTCTAAAAGACACAGCATGATACCTAGAAAAGTTTGATCACTGCTCCTAGAAGAGGTATAATCATAATGCAACATTTTTCACATAAAATGAATGTAGGATTTCTAATTACAGCTGTATATCAAAAGGACAAAAAATATGGTGACTTGTTCTCCTTGGAATAGTGTCTCTAAGTGTTTGTTGTGTGCTCTACATCTGTTACATGACAGGTTGTTAATGATGTGTGTGCTCATTAAAGGTAAAGTGCCTCCTGTGTGTTGTAGTCCTTAAATCTGTCTCTGAAATCCCTGCTTGAGCACCCTTGATACGTTTTCCCAGATTAGGTCCTCTGAGAGGTCCAAAGAAAGACTAATACCTGTACCGTTTTCAGCTAACTTCTCTATCAATGGTCACTGTTTCTTTCAAATCATGTAAGAACATTCACTGTAATCTAAGCAAAAGACACTATAACCACCAGTCCTGATATAGGTTATTAAACATTTTCAAATACAGCCTCATGGCTGTCATCTGCTTTGCTTTAACAGTCCTTAAGGATATTCATAATGGAAAAATGTATTCTTTATTTTATATTATATCATATCATATCATATCATATCGTACTACTTTATCTGCTTATAGATAGAATTGCATTATGTTGGGAAATTAGTTGTGTGCAAAACATAATCTAGTCTTTGCCTTCAACATTTTTCTTCATCTTTTCCAAATGAATTTAATCCTCGTCCATTTAATTGACTAAAGTTACTGATGGCCTATTCTTTAGCTCAATCAAGGAAGGGTTCACGAATTTTAGTCTTCTTCTTCCTTTTGATATAGAGGATTTTCCTTTCCATCTATTCTTTCTCTTGGCTGTGCTCTCCAGCATTTTCATCAAACGTTACTGGTTTTGGTCTCTGAGGTTTCCATTACTACCGTCACAAAACTACCCAATTACTTTGGAATTACTGTTTCTTAAAATGAAAATTCTGCTAAAACTGTGCGGTGTCAAAATCAAAAAAGCTAACTGGAGTCTAGTGTAATGAGCACCTTTGAAATACAAAGGATGTAGTTTGCTACATAGACAAAATATTTTGGACAAAATTGCTCAAAAGATAAAGATGAAAGTCTAGCTGTGATATAATAGGATTTTAATAAAACATTAGAATAAAAGTTTCATTAAATCTTACTTAAATTCATATTGATAAAAATGATTTATTGTAGGCTGAGAACCAAGGAATCATAAACTAAAGATAGAAATGGTAAACAGTAATATATCTAATTGTGTTATGGTTTAGGCTCAGGGGCACCTGAGCACCATGCAGCCGCTTACTCCCTATTTTCCCCCTATCACTGGGAAGGAGAAAATAAAGCAAGAGGCTTGGGAATAGAGATAAGGAGAGGGAGGGGTGACTTTGTACTGGAAGTTTAAAAGCACTAAATAAGTTTATCTGTAAACAAAACCAAATGCTACAGGTAAAAACTACCAAAGTTCTGTCATGGGTGTTAGTGGTGTCAAGATTTGACACCAAGGAGATGAAGACTTTTTTAAAATCTTGTAAGGCATGCAGTTGTACCACTTGCAGGTGCCCAGGTGCTGACAGCTGAAGGCTACAGGGAGGCCTCTGTGAGAAGATGCTGGGACTACCCTGTGCTGGACTTGTTCCAGTGTGCTCCAACCGACCCACTGCAGGGCACAGCTGAGCCCCGCAGACAAGGTGGTGGTGCTTTGGGGAAAACAGGTAAAATGCTACAGAGACAGTGAGGAGTGAGAATAGCTCTGTAGAGTGTCCCCAAGGTGAGAGAAGATGGAGAGGAAGGAGGTGCTCCAGGTATCAGAGCAGAGATACCCCTGCAGCTCTTGGAGGAGACTTTTGTGAAGGAGGCTGTCCTCCTGCAGCACAGCGAGGATTGCAGTGGAGCAGATATCCACACATTGCAGCCTGTGGAGGACCCCAACTAAGCAGGCAGATGTGCCCTGAGAGAACTGTAGTCCATGGAGAACCCATGCAGGAGGAGGTAAAAGTGTAAGGAGGAAGAAGGAGCAGAGAGGAGCTGATGTGGACTGATCATGACTCCCCATTCCCCATCCCCCTGTGTTGTTCAGAAGAGGAGCTAGAGGAGCAGGGGGTGAAGAAGGGGCATGGAGCCTGGGAGAAAGGGGGTAGAGAGAAAATGTTTTAGCTTTTGCCTTTGTTTTTCACATTCTTACTCTATTTTAATTAGCAATTGATTAATCTTAATTATACGATAAATAATCACAAGTCAAATCTGTTTTGCCTGTGATAGCAATTGGTGAGTGATCCCCCTGTCTTTGTCTAGATCCATGAGCTTTTTCATCTTACTTTCACTCCTGTCCTGTTGAAGAAGGGTAATGAATAGACATCTGGTAGCTGGCCAAGGCCAACTCACCACAGCAGTTAAATTAAATAAAATAAGGGTTAAATATGAATGAATGCTTCTTATCTGACTGTGGATAACCTCAGGGAGTAATTGTGATAGCCCCATTGCTCGAGATATTAGCTCTTGAAAATGCACTTTATGGAACAAGGCTAGATCAACTGATAGCAATACTGGTTAGAGAATTACTTGATTTTTTGCAGCTCTAACCTCGATGATTCATAAGGACTGCCGTATTGGCTGCCTTTTGTTTTGTCTTTGCCACAGAGCACTAGGAATGCAATTGCGAGAGAATATTCATGGTACTACATGTTACATGCACCCCAAACCAAGCAGTAAGTTTTTCATCTGCTGAAGTGAAAAGAAAATGGAGTTGTCACCTTGTAAGAAATTAATTTCTAACGGTAGGGTTTCTTTTGTGGTGGTTGCTGAGGTGTAGTTGTTACTGCTGCAGTGCCGTCAATGTTCATTAAATGTCCCAGTTTCATGTAGCGAATGAAATAAACAGAAAAGAAAATTATCTAAAAGCATAACTACTAGGATTTTTTTTTTCTTTTTATTAAACCTACCCAGTAAATCCTGCCCTGATGAAGGCAATATTCCTCTTTAAAATCACTTTGATTGAGGAAAAATGAAAATCAAATATTAATTATTCACAACACAAGAAAAACTTGTAAAAACTCCTTTTTCCCCAAAAAATCAAAGTATACCTACTTGTGTACATATACAATATTACTATAAAATTACATTTTAATACAGTAATTTTCAATTTGTTGTTTATCACTGCTGACTGGCATCCAAACAACAATACTTAATATTTCATATTAAAAAAATTTAGAGATAAAAGTAAGTCAAGACAACTGCTACAGATACCTACATTTGAGTTTACACTTTAGATCAGCTTGCATGTGAGTTGTGGTGAAAGTCTGTCTTTTGGGTTGCAAAAAAAGACTATCCATTGTCTCTGGTAGCTAATCTCCCCAGGTCCAACACAGTCAATAGGAAGAGTTCCTCCTGAAGGCAAAACAGAATAGAAAATTAGATTCAGTCTTCTGAATTACCTATAGAGATGCTTCTGTCTCTCCATCAGCTGTAGAGGGAGTCACGATATTAGCTTTCCTGAGTTAAGCATGGTTTTTTGAAGCACTGCTCTTATCTAATTTGTTTGAGGCATCTCAGCATGAACTGCAAGACTCCTGTTCATTTCTATGGCCTTTGCATCCAGACATTTCTCATCACGAAAAGGCATTAATCTGGAAATTAGGATGTTTCCATTCATCCTAGGTCAAGTTTATCGTAATATTTTAAAACTGAAATACATAGTGCACAGTATTGCATTATGCACATCTTGACATATAACAGAATAATGTTCAGAGGATAAAGTAATTAAAAGTAAACAGAAATAAAAGAAAGTTGCATTCTAAAATAAAATGCATTTTTTCCCTAAATGAAATTTTCCAAACCCATTTATAAATTTCACAAGAAATGCCAAATATTTGGTTTAATTTTTGAGAATTAAAATCGTGCCCAAGAAAGCCAACGGCATCCTGGCTTGTATCAGAAATAGTGTGACCAGCAGGAGTAGGGAGGTGATAGTCCCCCTGTACTCTGCACTGGTGAGGCCACACCTGGAGTGTTGTGTCCAGTTTTGGGTACCTCAATACGAGAGAGATATTGAGGTGCTGGAGCGAGTGCAGAGGAGGGCAACGAAGCTGGTGAAGGGCCTCAAGAACAAATCCTATGAGGAGGGATTGAAGGAGCTGGGGCTGTTCAGGTTGAAGAGGAAAAGTCTGAGGGGAGACCTCATCACTCTCTACAGCTACCTGAAAGGACACTGTAGAGAGGTTGGTGCTGGTCTCTTCTCACAGGCAATTAGCAATAGAACAAGAGGAAATGGCTTTAAACTGCAACAGGGGAGGTTTAGACTGGACATTAGGAAAAAAATTTTCATAGGAAGAGTGGTCAGACAGTGGAATAGGCTGCCCAGGGAGGTGGTGGATTCACCATTCCTGGATGTGGTTAAAGGTTGTTTAGATGAGATGTTGGGGGATATGGTGTAGGGGAGAACTTTGTAGAGTAGAGCTGATGGTTGGACTCGATGATCCCAAGGGTCTTTCCAACCTGAATGGTTCTGTGATTCTATAAGCATGGTATTTTTAAAAATGTTAAAACAGGAATCTCCCTTGAAACCAAATGAATCACATTTGGCTGCTTACACACACACACACAAAATTTAGGCTGTTCAGCTGTTGTCTAATTCTCCAAAAGACCCCGGCCTGATCTTTGCAATTTAAAGACCATGTCTATACAGCTAAGTATATGTGGCCATGGACTTAAATTTAGTTTTAGGGCTAAATGTTAATGGACTCACATCCACGCTGATTTAGAGCAACTTCACTATAGAGGCATCCACCCTACCTAACACCTGGCTGCCAGTCTCTTCTCTGTGTGTACATGTTTGCCCTCTACAGTTTTTATTTCATAACATGTTACTTAGGGTATATGTAGCATGACAGATTTCTACTGTGTCTTGCACTGGTCAGTTTGCCCAGAGAAGATTTATATGTGAAAAGATTATGGAAGAATATTTGCTTATGAAAACCTGGAGATATGCATGGCAGAGGACAGGGGAAATTGTGGTTGGTGTAAGGAGACTAAGGTGGCTGAAGATTTGATGTTGACCTTAGCCCTACTCCTGCAGCATTCATGAAACTAGAAGAACTTTGTTTCTGTAAGGCCAAGTTTTATTATGACACGAACTGGTATGAGGTATCTAATAGCGAAAGGTATATCTGTTAGATATGACAAATTAAAATACAAATTGCAAAAAAATCTCCTCCCCCACCCTGGGTCTTGCAGGGTAGTTTAATTCCTTAAGGTTTATTTTTAATCCAGTTTCTGGTTTACAACAAAGTCTACAAAAGACCTAGTATTACTACAGTTCTGTCACTCCTAAGTTTTGCTGCATGTCAATTCTCGGGTCTTAATAGCATTCTGGTCTTTACTCCAGCTGGTGGCTCTCAAGATGTCCTGCTGTCCTTCCATCTCCTCTGGGAAAGCACACTGTTCCCAGCTTGGAGTGATCCTATGGATGCAGAATATGGAAGTCAAGAAAAGATAAACTGGCAGCTTTCACCTCGGCTGCTCAGTCACTTTTTTTCTTGAAGACATACAGCGAATGTTGAGCAGGCAAATTAAGCAGTTATACTAACTGTCATCCAAAGATATATAAAATTTTGTGTATGCAAAAGTTTTGAAATGTTGCTGGAACATTGTCTCATAGGATGGAAAAAGATGTTGTACTTCACAAAGAGAAGCAGGTCAGCCAGGCTGGGCTGAGCTGGGACAGTCAGGGTCATCACCAGAACTGGAGAGATAACATGTCACCTCACTAAAAGATGTGTGCATCTGTGAGGCAATTAGCAGGTGTGTTAATAACTTAGGGATCTCAATCTTGATGAAAGGAAGGGAGAACAGAAGTAATGAGAGGAAATTTGCATCTGAAAGGTATACTAGAAGGATGCTAAATAATAGACTAAGGGTAAAAATGTGCAATTTTTCCCAAACTTGGGTTTTCTTCCATGAGTGCAAACTCTAGGTATAATGACTGCTCAAACTTTTGTTCACACAATTGCACATGCATCTGAATGGGGGTGTTAAAAAGTCCACCAAGCTGTACAGATTGGAACTTTTGAGTTCAGACTGCTGTGGTCTGCTAAGGAGAACAATGAGCTGCTTTCACAATCTGATGAACAGGACTATCTAGGAAACGTTCTTGATGTTCAGTAAAATATCCTGAAGAGTAATTGAATGCAAAGGAAGCTTATAACACATATTTAAACATTAATTTTCATACTTGAAAAAAATGTTGTAAAACATATCTTGTTTTTAAAAGTAGCTAAAATCCTATAAGAACACTGCTCATAAAAATACAGTAACTTGGCTTAATTGTTGTTAGTAAGCAACATGTAGAGTGGATTTGGGGAAGCATTTTCAGTTATTTAGACTGGACAACATGTCATTAGAAACCTACATATGTACCTTATTTCATAACAGCATACTCAGAGCTTTGTGGGGTAGCTTTTCCTGTAGTCCTGAAGTTAGTGTTCATTTTGTAGACTTGAGCTCAGTGTGTCCAGCTACAGGCATTAGTAAGAGTCGATTTCAAATTACTCACATCTACTATCACCTTCTGGAGACCTAATTCTGAAAAAAATTTTCAATACAAAAACTGAATCCTTCTGTAGAAAGCACCGCAAACGAAAAAAAAATCTGTGAGGCAAAGGAAAATCTTTTTCTTCGCTGAAGTCAAATAATACTAGCTTGTGAATAACTATTATTTCATACAAATTTTTGTCAGGATGTAAAAAAGGAGAGTGGTATCATTATAAGCAAAACCTATGATAAATAATTGAATCTCACTGAGATATTAATTTTAATAACATTTGTTCTGGCTGCCCATGAAAAGCATAATGACTTCCAATGAGCTAAGTCCTTTAAAACTTTCTTCAAGACCTGGTGTATAATTCAAACAGAATAAGTTTAGGATATTCTTTGATATCTAAAACTTACATAGCTATTTGTATCAAAAGTTTGCCTGAAGTCAAAGTTAGCTCTAAGATGGTTTAGAGAACAGAAGCAGATAGTACCTGTGCTTCTTAAAATTTGTTTATAAAAACAAACATTCTCTGCATTTTTTAAATAATAGCAGATTGGGAGCAAAAAATATATATATTTCATCATACAAGGAAATAGTGTAGTTAGTATAAAAGTATGTGCTAAATTCTCAATTCAACTAGTACATCATAATGCTAAAAGGAAGAACTGTTTTCCTTTTATCTAAGGAAAAATTTAAATTTTTTTGAGAGTAAGATAGGCATTTGCATAATCAGTGCAATATGTATACAGAACTGTTCACTTCTCCAGTTTTTATTTGTTACAAACAAACCAAATAATACAAACTTATTTAAGAAACACAATGAATAGTATTATAATACCATCAGGCATTATCACATTGTATTAATTTTATTAAGACATGCTTAGAAGAGAGAAATAAATTAGAAACATGTTTTTAACCTTGCCAGAAAGCCTAAAGAAATAATGTTAAGATGCAAATATATAGAACTATGAAAGCATAAAGTGTTTCATTTATTATTGCTATCAACAAGAGAAATAATGTCAGATCACTTACCAGACAGTGTGTACTTAATTAACTCATATAAATATTTATCATTGAAAGAAGTGTATCTGAGGGAAGTAATTGCTTAGTGTTTCATTGGCTCATAGATATGTGTTGTATTAATAGTCAAACTTGACGAGTCATGAAAAAAGGGTATTTCAAGAAGTAGCCATTTGAACATTTGATAAACTGATGAAATAATACCAATAAAACAAGTCTGATGTTTCAATACCTACTTTGCTGAAAGTGTTTCTACTCTGGTAAACCAGGCCTATAGTGGTCTCATTTTCTCTGCTGTAGCATCCTGGTTTAATTAATTTTTTCTGTTAGTTGTCTTCAAGAAGATTATTACGTTTCTCTGTCAACTGTTATTTTTTGAAAATACAATTAGACCTAAACCTTTTTGAGAGCATTTTATCAAATTTGGTAGCTTAAATGAGAGACATTGTCCTTTGCAAATTCATATGTTTTCATTAGATTAAAAGACCTCCCATTAGAACTTTTCATTTAAATTTATATGAGATTTCTGGTGTGTAATTCCATGCTTCACAATATTCGATTTCTTCTGAAATGCTATCCGAACACTGTTGCTTTTTTATTACATTTAGTGTTACATTTCCATCCTTTGGTGCTCATATGCTGAAGGAGATAATTAAAACTGCATGACTTTGGTTGATTTTTTTTACACAAAAAGATATTTATATGGGCACCAAAAAAATAATCACTAATAGCTTCACTAAATCTTTAAATGCAGTCCTAATGAGATAAATTTTCTGACTGAATTAGATGCTTGTTAGCATGATGAAATTTCTTTCTTTAACCTCTGCAAATTAGACTAATAATGTAGAGAATAATATTATTAACCCTAAAGGAAATTACACTAGCAACTACTTTTTAAAAAAATTTATTTTGATCAAACACAAACAACAGATTCAGATTTGAGTTTGAATCAATGTATTAGCAAAAGAAGTGCTACTTGGTGATCATAATGCCATTCTCTGTTGAGGTTGGTTTGTGAGGGAGACACATGGTAAAGACTTGCTATCCAGAGAAATCCACCTTTTGGCTAGGCAATGTCAATCTTGAAACACCATCTGTGTCTCTATTATGTAGAGATTAAACACCTGCATTGTACATCTAACTGGATTTTCTTTTAAGTTTATCCTTGTAGTAGAAATGTTACAGCTGCTCTACCTGCTTGTTCTTTAAACACAAAGTGAGAAAGTTGGCCATGCTCACCCTGCAGTGCTCTCAGGAGAGGTTAGGACTCTCTTCTGCAACAGATCCTTGAGTTCCGCTGAGTGTTACAATATAATTCACTGATACCCTGAAATATGGTCTTGTGCTTTGAGGGCAAAATTGTCAATCAGAAGTAACAAAATAAGAGGTCTTTAGAAATTATCCGTATTTATTTCTGAAAAGCAGACAGATGTTTACGATAAGTATGGAGTCACAATTTCTATAGATTCTTTGAAAAAATAAACTGCACCCTTTCTGTTCCTGCAAATCCACAAGCATTTTCTGCCTACAATGACAAGACAGATAATGTTAAAAAAAAAAAAAAAAAATAGATAAGCAGGCGTCAGCTGCTTGAACAGGCTAGTTGCTTTGAGAAGCTGAAAATAGAGACAGGGCCTAACCCCTGAGAGTTGAACATGGTCAGACATCATATTCCAGAACATAGAAAGGCAGTGATTTCCCACTGGAAATCCCTCTGATATCAGATTGTCAGCTATGAACTTTCTAGAATTAAGTACTTATGGCCAGCTCTTTCTCCTGGGAGGCAAGCAAAGACTTCCCTGACACCTATGGATTCCAATACAGCAGTCACCGGGACAGGGCTGAGCTTTATCTTCAAGTCCCTGTTGCACAGTTTAGAGCAGAAACATAAATCCAGGCTTCCTACAGCTCAGGGAAAACACACCCCACAAAACAACAGTCTGAAGAGAATGAATAATTTAATTATTCTTTCTCCAAGCTATTATATTTTTTTAATAATTGCACATACCCAAAACCCCACCCAAAACCACCAAACACAAAACCCACAACCCACCAAAGAATATGATTTCCTGGATCCCAGGTGAGAGTTTGAAAACACCAAACCAAAATTCAATAAATTATTTTCTCTTTCTCCTTTTTGCCCAGTTCATTCATTAGATTCAATAGATTATCAGACTGTTCCCCCAGGGCATTGAGGACAACTCTTCCTGAGTGCATAGGAGACCCAGGGCTCTGAGCCACTCATCAAGATCAGTGTTTGGTCAAATACATATAACAGTCTATAAGTACCTACATAGGTGTCTGACTGTATCAGAAATGTAGGAACTATGGGGATATGGGGCACTTCCAACATAAGACAGTATCTGAGTGTGGGTAGACACATTAAGTCACAATCAGACATTTAAATTTCTGTATGAACTTAATAGGACTGGGATTTCCAAAAATGTCTAAATGGAATAGAAACACGGGTTTAATTGGCTTTCAATGGTAGTTATTGTCTGAAGTCACTTTTTGAAAACCTCAACTGATCAAATCAGCCAACTGTCTGGAAAGGGAAAGGCATCCCCTGTTGCTCCTAAAATGCTTATTTAGACTCATTTTGTATTTAGGCTACTGTACCAGAAGCAGTTTACAAATAGATTTAAGGGATCCACCCCCCTTCAGGATTCACTGAAGGTAGCTAATATGCTCAGTGACACTGAGATGATTGTACTTGCTTGATATCTTTCCCATACAGATAATGACAGTGGAAAAAAAAAAAAAAAAAAAAAAAAAAAAAAAAAAAAAAAATTTGTAGAGGCATAAATGATGGTACAAGCTGCAGGGTTTTGAAGAGACATGGACTACGTGTAAAAACCAAAGCTAGTATTAAAGAGGCAGATGTAGTAAGGAGTGGTAGCTGCTTAGTGGGACAATCTGAGGACCTGAAATAACAAAATATGTCTGATAATGGCTAACACAGTCATTACAATCCTGTACAGTAAAATCACTGCTAATACTAGCTGTTCAGCCGCAGGTAAGGCTGAAATTTTCTGAGTTTGTCATCTCTTCTCCATTCCAAGTGAAATGTTTACAATAATATTGTTTCCTCTTCAACAGAAGGAATTCTTGTCTCAAAGGCCTTTTATTTCTCTCATGATTGTATTACTCCAGGATACTCTTCAGAGCATTTCTTTCTTCCCTTAAACAAATTTTTACTGTTGTGCTTGCAGAGCAGAATCAGTTGCCAGGAAGTGAACTCTTTTATTGTCATGATCTTGAGCAACAATAGCACGCAAAGGGAGCTCTCCTGTACCTTCTTGGCCACTGCCGCCTGAGTGGAGGCAAGGAGGAAAAGGACACAACATGAATTCTGTTTGCACTAACTAGGACCGATGTCCTGTACACTAACATGGCATCTTAAGGTGAATGCTTGTGCCCCAGAAAGCTGCAGTGCTCTCTTGTGTCTACATAGTAGGTAGTTCGGATCTGTCTGCAAATTTATCTAGAAAGTGGTTAATTGTTTTGCTTTTAAAAAAATTTTTACCTACCCATCTTTCCTAAGGAAATTACTATTAACTACTATCTGTTACTATCAAAACACATTTTCTAGTTATATTTTAGCTTATTATGTTACTTCTGTTGTATCCATTACTTCCAGTTAGCTGAACTGATTTACACCTACCTGTTACAATTGGCCTTGTGGAATCATATCACTGGTGAATTTAGAGCATGTTGTTTAATTTGCATGAAGCCTTCTAGGTTAAAAGTTATTTTAAAATCAACTGAATTTTTCCTTTACATCAAAATTGCTTAGATACTCTAATTTGTCCATTTTCCTTTCTTCCTTTCTCTCTCTCTTTTTTTTTTTTTTTTTTTTTTTTTTTTTTTTTTTTTTTTTTGGTCCCTCCGGCATTTCTGGATTCTTTTCCTCATGTTTGTTGTCTTTTTTGCAACATATAGTCTTAATTTTTTTGTGGACTCCATGTCTCATCACATATTCATCACATTCCAGCTCATGGGGCAGGTTTTGTATTTCAGTGTGAAACCCATCAAATGCTTTGTTGCATCTGCTTTGCTTTTTGGTTCTCACAGGCACTAGCAGGTAAGATGCAGCCCTGCACAAAGTGCCCATAAAATGCTAAAGAAATCAAAGTAATTTCAACATTTGCAACTGTAGAAAGACAGTTGTCTTTTTCTGTAGAATATAAACTTTTTGAAACATGTAGCACTGCATATTTTCTGAAATCCAGTATCCAGGTGAACACTTGAGCTATTTTGATCTGTGGAGAGTATTCCTTCAAATAGAATATAACAAACATTTTGATAAACTTTGCAAATTCCATGTCACATACAAGATGTGATTTTCCATTATCAGATTCCCTGGAACTTCCTGATGCCAACAGGGACTAAACCAAGAAAGTATCTGGAGACATATAAACATTAATATTCTTGAGATTCAACAAAAATAGAAACTTTTTGGGACTGTTCCATGTATTGTCTAAACTATATTGGCAGAAATCAAGAGAAGATGTTTTACAACTGTCACATGCTGTTTCTGGTCTGTGTCTGTGCAGCATTCTGCTCCTGGGCAAGCAAATGAGGTTGTCTTGCTGAGACGACCAGATGATTGGAAGAATAGTATGGCAGCAACTGGAGAACAGCACTTTTAGAAGCTAGAAAATGTCCAGAAAATGCAGTTTCAGAAGCCAGATTTCTGAAAAACACACGGGAGAGACTGGTATGACAAATGATTACCCTGCTTGTCAAATAGCCAAAGTATTATCAAAGGGATTGAGACAGATTTAGAAGTGGGATTCAAATAGAGTTAGGCATTTAAACTCTGAAAATCTAATCTCTTGTCACCACAAGCAAGCAAAATACTCTAAGAAGTAGCCTATTGATCTAAGCAATTCTGAATTGTGTAGTTCTGCAGGCTTGTGCATAAGGGCAAACCTTCTGTCCCATACTCACTCCAAGAGTCTTTAATTTGATTTTAACAGGTTTTCTGTATCTAGAAAGGTATCTATTTACCTGCAGTGAAATGTTTGCAGAACTGACATTCTGGCCAGAAGGAGTACTGGGAGCAACTTCTGGACTGTCCAGGTGACTCAGGAGCATGGGCACTAGTGAGCTTCTAAGTCTCCTTGACACTTCTGAAGACTCCTGCATTGCAAATGCATTTTCTGGGTCTTCAGAGTCCTGATTTAGTTAGTTCTTCTGAAGTGCTAAAGCCTGTTTTCCATTTTGCCTTTGCCCCGATTGCAATGCACCCCACTGTGGGCAGAGTAGAAAAGCAATCTGTTAGGGGTTGGGATGGAAGCACTCATACACACTCATTTTGTGTGCTCATCTTTTGATCTCTTCCTTAAAAACCTGCACAAGTCATGAGAATGTGTTTATAGCTGAATAGCCCTGAAATGTTATGTCGCTGATGCAGATTGACCTCCATAAATAGCATGTCCTCTATACCAAGATCCATTTTCTCCACTCTCTACTGCTCCTTTGAGATGATTTTTACTGTTGTTCCTAGCTCTGGGGATTTTTGTTGAGAGCCTGTTTGCAGAACACATACCACACATACCTTTCAAGGCTCTCTGACTCTTATTACCGATATTACTTTTAAAAATGATTTAGTGAAGGCTACAGATGTGCTAAATGGTTTGGCAAAAAAGCATGGAATGCTTCTGAAGAGGGGCACCCACCTGCTGACTCGTGAGTCAGTGCTTCTTTGGTTTTACAGTGCTGAATGTAAAATAAATAGCAGATGATGAGAAATGTTGTACACTGCAATAAAACACAGAGAATGCACAGTTCATGACAGAAAAGTAAATCACTGAAGCACATTTTGTAACAAAATGTTCACTCTACTATTCTGTTTCTCAAAAGGGTTCAAGTGAAAATGGAAAAACCGCCTTTTGCAAAGCATTTTAATTTCAGATCACTCTTGCAATCCTCCAGTCTGTCTGTTCTCCCCGGGGAAGTAGCACCTTTTTTAAATACTGAGTCACAAATGGCAAGTGCCTGACCTGAAGTATTTGGCTGCTATTAAGTTTCTTTAAAAACAAGAGAGAGAGGGAGAGAGGGATTAAATATCAGCAGCATAAACTGCTGTTTAGGAGGAAACTAGCTAAACAAAACACATTTGGCATAGGCACAGTTCAGTACCACAGACTGCACTAATGTGATGAGGTAAAGAAGGAAAAATAAACGAGTGTTGTTTCATCCTCCCCTGGATTGTGGTTGTGCCCAATAGTGGGTTTCTTAATGTTTCCATTACATCCCCCTATTTTTAGAAGTTAATAGCTCGGCTATAACAATTTGCTTCAGGCTGAAGCTTGGCGTACAAGGTCTCAGTCAGGGAGCACATTTAGTGAAATAGAAGATTACCCATTTTAAAGCCTTTTTTTTTTTTTTTTCCCCCTGTCATAATATCTAAAAATATTCTCCATTTCAGAAATTATGTTTGGCATTTGATTTATCTATAATTTAAACTGATATATTTTCTCACTGCATTTGACCAATGAAAAGACCCATCAGAGAAAAAAAAAAAAGTGTTTATTTTGATTTCTTTTTTTGTATCCAGATAAGATTGGTGGCCACTGTATTCACCTTTTTCAGGGTTTAAAAAAATCTGTAGCTATTTGAAATTCAATCAGATATTACTGGAGTAGACCATATGACATCCATCTACTGTGTGAGTTTTTTACTTTGGTGTAAGCCACTTCAGGAGAAAAGATATAGGACTAGATAACATAATATTGCAGTTCTTGGTTTTATCTGTTTCCTAGACCTTGATTGCTTAGGTACTTCCCCAATACCTACCTGAAAAGATACTTCCTAGAAAGATAAGGTGTGTTGTCTGAACAGAACACGAAACTTAAACAGTGTGGTACTTGTTAGTCTTATGTAAATTTATTTTTCTGTTTTAATGATTTAAAATACTGTAAATAACATTAGATATTTTGTGCTTCTTCATCAGCTATTTCTGAATTTTGGATGTACATTTGGTTTTGTTCATATTGTGGCAAAAATTAATTTTCCAAGTTGTGTTATTGCTTTGCTATATACTTCTGGGGCTTTTCTGTACTGAAAAGCTGTAGTAAAGCTACGTTTACTTCTTATTTCAGAAATCTCAGTTCACTTTACTTCCATAAAGATGACATTCATTTTTTGTTAAAGCAGATAAAGAGAAAAATACATGAAATTTACATGGAAATAATGAGAGAGAAAAGATGTCCTGTCCCTCAGCCTTGACGTGGTGTCTGTGCAACCCGGTGTTCTGGACAGGGACCTGCTCTTAAGTGGGACAATGTGTCTCTTGAGCAGTCTGTCCATTTGATACAGCTGCATGATAACATTACTTTTCACTGTAGCATCTGCACCAACTCTGGACATAACCCAGATCAAAAGATAGTGTTAGGCAGTTGTTACAAACCAGAAAAACACTTGATACTTCAAAAATTATCTTACACTTTTCCCATGCAATAGAATGCACTTTGTTATCATGGACTTCTGTATCAACTCATTCCCTTTTGTGTAAGACTTAATTTCAACACCTTTTTCTTTTTTCCCGTTATTTTCCATTTTAGCATGTGAATGACTCAGCAATAGGAACAGCCTTTGTAGCAAGCTGAGTCATCTGCAGGGCACATTTTCTGTAACAGGTACAGCACTATAATTCAGGGTACTTAGAAATTAGCCGATTCGTAGTAATACTTGGTTGGGTAACTTTTTTCATATTGTCTCTTCTCCACCCCAGCAGGGAAACCTGGCAGATCTTCTTCTGCTCTCTGTCTTCTCCCAAAGAGGGAGAGGCTATTGCTCAGCTCTTCAAAGCAGATCCACTAGGTTACTGGCATGTAAACATGTTACAAATGAAGCATGTTATACAGGTGCTTTAGGTGTTCCTGACAGCCCTTCTGTAACTCATAATCTTTGGTCCTTTGTTCAGAGGAGACTGGGAAGTGCCTATGCTCTTCTCACATCACCTCTAGAATAAGTACAATTATTGTTGGGAATTACTTCAAACAACAAGTATCTTCAGTTTCATCAGGCAACGACAAATTTGTGTTTGAACTACAGACAACTTCTGACAAGTATTGATAAAAGAAAAGAAAAGAAGCCTCAGTCATTCTTTGGAAGGGGAATATTTATTGAACAGCCTTTAACAGACATTTAAATTTTTTTCAAAACAACACATGTGTCTGACCAGTAAATTTGGTTGTATTTTTGCTTTTCATCCTTCCATCATCTACAGTATAAGTAGTGTAGAGTCAGCCTTGATAGAAAGGTTGGCATTTATTTTTAATTCTGTGTTCCCAAACTTTGTGAGTGTCCCTGTTATGCAAAATAGATTTGTTGAAGAATGGTAGACCCTAGGTATCCTCCCTCCCCTTCCTTCTGTCACTGTCTTCCCTTTCTTTCCTTTTGCTTCTCTAAACCTCAACATTTATCTTTTGAACTTGTAAGTTATTACATATCATATGCAGTTTAAAGTAACCTTCACTTTAAATTCCATGGCTTTTGTTGGCTAAGTCAGTACTTCAACAGCATTATTACAGTTTTCTTTGTGCGAATACTGTCAGTCAGACACTTAGCACAGGTTAAGTATATTGCAGTTCTACTTGCAGCTTAGTGGTAAATGTCACCTATTAGGCCTTTGCAAAATCTTCAAAACTGATCAGAAATTCCACTGCATGGAAAAATTGTCTGTTGTTAAGCAGGGCTTTAATTAAAGCTATACTTTGTTTTCAATCCAATTTAGGAACAAATATAAAAAAAAGAAAGATGTAAATTTTACAATGCCTGGCAATGTATCCAATTCCGAGCTGAACAAAGAAGCTTATATGCTGAAAATCTTGTAGGAATAAAGCATGTAAGATAAATAAAAAGCTTCCAGTGCTTAATTCCAATCGTCTCCACAACAACTGGAGCTGCTGATAAGACACCTACTCAGAGTAATGATGCATAATGTGAAGAAGCAATAACCCAGACTGCATAAGTATGAAGGAATGCTATTCTTTTAAAGAAAAGTGTGGCAAATATGAAGCCAGCTAATGTTCTGAGCCATCTTCAAAGGTATTTTTGTGAACACGGCAAATTGCCAAGGTTTAGGGTTTTTTTCAAAATGTGATAGGGAGAACAAGAAAAGTAACTAATATAAGGGTATCAAACATTTGTCCATGTACTATCATGTAAATATTTATGTACTGTCAGTTCATTATTAGTGGAGGTTCTAATAAGAATATAAATATTATAAAGTGTGTTTACAACAGATAAATCATAGGGTGCTGAAGTAATTTGCAACAGTAAAGCTCATTTTGGATAATTACAGAGCCCCAGAAGATTGTATTTATGTATTACAAAGGAAGGGGATGTACAGAAGGAAACTGTTTTGGGCTGCTGACATTCTGAGGAGGCTAGAGGCTGATCCTGCCTGGGACTGACTTAGGAGCATATGCAAATACTAATGAAGGATTTTGTGAATAAAAGGGAGGGAAAAATTGGTGTGGTTTCAATTGCAAGGCTAACCTTATTCAGTCAAATTTCATGCAGATTAATTACTGTAACTATAGAAATAATGTAAGAAAAGATTAGTTAAGATTATGCTGGCAATAAAGATACTAATATTTTATTACACACAAAGTTCTACTTTGCATTTTATGTGGGGGTAAATTAGACCGCAATGTTGTTTATCCTTGTTTTATGAAGGCTATTTTCGTATCCAAATTAAAGCTTATTATTGCTCTTGCCTTCACTCCCTTCCCAGTCCCATCCACATTTTATCTAGGGAAACTAAATACTTGACTCGGTGCATCTTCTTCTACATGTTTTAAATACAGTTAAAGTTAAGAACAAAACAAAGCAACCATTCTCTCTTCCATCCTGAAAAGGGCTAAGGAACAGAGCAATAGACTTTGGAAGGTCATATTATAATGAGATTAAAATTTAGTTCTCTGAGCTAGTGCTTAGCAGCAAATAAATGTGGTTCAGCTCTTTTCCATGAATGCTTTATTGATAAGATTAATTTAAAGTGAAACATACATTCTTCCCTTCTATGACAGGGGAGTCAATGTCTATCTGGTAGATGATTGTTCAAGTAAAACACTATGAGAGGGAATAAAATTATTTTCTAACCTGCAACAAAAGAGCTTAAAATTAGAGTGAAATCTGTCTCACACTTTTTTCTTCATGGTAGTAAAAGCTATCAAAGCCTTTGTTGTTTGTGGATTTTTTTTTTTTTTTTTTTTTTTTTTGGGTATTGTACCTTTTGGTCCTTTTAATTTTCCAAACCCTGGTAAGATAATAGGCAGCTAATTGGTTCTGTCAAGGCAAGGGATAAGGGGCAGAGCTCCCTGGAGTAGGAGTTACATAGCTTATAGACTTCTCCACACTGAGCGCTCTTTTAAACAGAAACTACACCTGCATGGCAGCATCTGTCCACGTGTTAGAACAAGGCAAGAAAGTTGTCTTTCCACAATTAAAACCCATTCTCCTGCTTAATCCAGCTCACTCAGCTCCTCCTTACAAACAAGAAGGGCTCCCTCCTGATACAGCTGAGAAGTTGACCTTGAATCGGTGACTGACTACATGTATTAAGGAACAAAGTTGTTCTATGCAAAAAAAGACTGAAAGTTACTCTGGACAGCCTCGGAAGCCTGCAGTCCATTAGGCTGCCTCCAGTGATCTTTCTCTCTCCACAAATAGAGTATCATCATTAGCATGTGTTCCCTTTTGACTTGCCAGCACCAATGTTCATTGTTTCCTTCCAGCCTAGTCTCCCTCATGGCAGCATAATGTGTTAAAACTCCTCCCATGAGGTAGGCCTGGAGAGACATCTTCAAATACTGAGAAACAGAAAAGAGGAGTTGACTTGTTAACTAGATACAAGAATATTATAAGTACTTTCTATTTCTGGTACTGTATCTTCTGTGTGATTCAAAGAATTAATTTAGATAGTATTTAACCAGATGGAAGTTGATTTTTTTTTTTTCTGAGAACATAGTAGGTTTAATATATTTTTCCATTGTTATTTTTCTATAACCTTATTATAAGTCTCTTTCTTTTCAACTGTTATCTCCTTTGCTGCTTTCTGTCTTCACTTTCTGGTTTTCAGCGGACTTTGCCATCACCCCAGTTTCAAAAGTTAACCCTTTAATCCTTATCATTTTTTATCCAATGGGATATTTTCTATACTAACTTTTTACATAGTAATCCTTATATACAGATATTTTTGTATGCTCACCTAATGAACATTTGTTAATATAAAATTAAAGTGAATGTGCTGAAAATTTGTTACAAAATGAGAAGGGAGAAAGGCAAAAGGAAACAGCTTCTTCCCTTATATCACTTTCACTGTATTGAAAGCTGTTATATGCTTAATCTTCTCAACTAGTAGCTCCATGCTTTCAAGAGGATTATATTATTAGTATTTTAATTATTCATTATGCAGTATTTTTCCAATTGTTACAAAGGTTTTTGTCATTCAGTTTTTAAAACATTAATTTAATGCTTTATTCTTCTTAATAGTCATGAATCATTCTGGTTTCTCCTGTACTTTCATGAAAAGTTGTTTCAAGAGGAACAGAAGATGCCTGTAACAGAAGCAGATAGATCCCCTGCCAGTGTAGTGACTCAAGCCACTGGGATACTAGCACAATCAAGCTGTACTCCAGAGACTATGGTTTGATTACTGTCACTACCAGTCGGATCATTAATCATAACAATGGTAGTGACAGCAAGTTTCTTGACCTCATCATGAAAGGCAGGGAGGCCATCCACTGGAGCAATTCATCCTCCAGGCAAAAGAAAACTGTAGGGAGGATGTCTTTTATTATCTACTGTGTTCTCTTTTATTCACTAAATCTGCCTATAATCTTGGCAAAAATGTGAGGGCTTTAGGGAAACAAGATCTCACATTTCTTCTGCTCCTAGGGAAACATCTTTTCTTTCTGATCACTGAAGTAGATGTACTTTTTTTTCACCCTTCTGCATCCTTCTGTATGTAGTGGCTTGACATCAGCAGCCAAAAAAGCAAGTAAGTGTCATCAGCTGTATATAAAAACAGTGCACATGGCTGTCTTTCGATATATGGAGGTTGGTTGCATGGAAAATTACTATGGGTCTCCTGAACAATAAAGTGTATATTTCTTACAGAGTGGTTATTCGCTAGCAGCTGAGGTATATTTACAGCCTGTTGGTGCCAAAGGATTTAACCCTGAAAACCCAGAGAGACTTCTAAAAACTGAAGATTACAGGGTAGAAAACATCTAGGGCTTCTGCTCATTTTGCCGATGGAACTGACAGCATTGTGACCTGTTTTCCAGTCCATGAAATGTGTGGTACTTTTTTTTAGTCTAAAACATCTACACAATTCTTCTGACAGCATCTGCTATTTGTTATGCTTTTTCATTTCCTCATGCAAAACTCCCTTGTTTTCCAAATTATTGAATAGAATCAGTCTTCAAAGCAATCCCCAACAATTAAAGACAATTTGATTCTCATTTTCCTTCAAGGTTATTTGCAAAAAATGTTACTTTTGTCAAAAGAAAACCATAAAAGTGCATTTTTAGATAATTTTTTCAGTATAAGCAAGGTCAATTTGCAAGGAATTTCTATTCTGAGACTGGGAAAATGATAAGGAATGATAGTATCTTTAATGAAAAGCTTCAAAGACATGATCAAATATAGTAACATAGTACTTGCAAGTCATATGAAAAGTTCCAAAGTATCTGTGCAAAGAAATACTCACATGAGAGGATAATAAACATGGGTGTGTCAAAGAGGTCCCTTTATGGCTTCATTTCTTTGCTTTGTTAATGACCCACCTGCCACACAAAGTAGGCAATGCAATATCATTGGATGATTAACCAGAAACACACACTTTCCAAGATCATCGAGAACCCTTCTTTGGACTGAGAGTTTTCTGCAATTTTCTAATTTATATAATGAACTGAAAATTAATGGGTATTTAAATGGTTTTAAAACCAGTTTGCAAAATGAAATTTTATAAGAAATAACCATAATAAAACTGTAGTCACGAAACCTGCTTTTGCAGATAGATTTGTGCCTCAGTTGGATGGCAGTATGTGAAGAAAACAGCAATTCTGATTCATACACACATAAATGTGTAGCAAGTGTCCATTAAATGACACTGGTCATGACTTTTACTCATAGCAGAGGACCTCGTGCATATTAGTCAAAGGCAATGTATGCAATTTTTATTTTTTTTTTATTTACACAATTGGTGTTAAATTATGACTAATTAATGAAATGCTCATTTAGGTATGCCAGTTGAGTTATTTGCTATGTCAAATACAGTATTTCAAGTACAGTATTTCAAATGCCAGCTCCAGGCAGGATCCCTTGATGACAAACAAGCAGCACCATGGAATTGTTTACTTAAAAAGTCGACATTGTACTTCATAGTTTACAATCCAAACTTCCATGTTTGTTGTCTATGTTGGAAAAACAGACAAATACATTATTTTACTTTTTATCTCATCTATATAATTAATATTTACATCTCAAATTGTTCAAATACCCCCTGGAAATAGTCACTTCAAGTTAGATTCATTTGGACTCTTGCTTAAAGCCTAAACCCTTTTTTTTTTTTTTTTTTTTTTTTTACAGCTACTGAGTCCCAGACTTCTTAATCACTGGGTTACCTTGGCCAGCTTGGATTCTCACTTCTCCATTTTGCTTGTTGGTCTTTGGCCTTTAATTAGATATTCAGCTATCACTTTTTTTTCTGATTCCTTTCTTTCACTCTCTTTTTTTAAATTATTTTTAAAAATTTTATTTTCACACAGGCAGTTCGCATCATTAACATATGTTCATGTAAAACTATTCGGTAAATGTCAGTATTCATACAAGTAGGTCACAGTTAAATCTTGGCTAGGGTCAAGTGTGTGTAGCACTGTGGAAACTTCTCATATAACTCATCAGAACACCTCAGTTTTAACCTCTGTCTCATCCACTTAAGTGATGCAGGCTTTACATTACAGAGAGTTTGTAAAGTGTATAGAAGTGACAAGCAATTATATATTTGCTTTCTCTTAATATACACAGAGGACAACCAAGCAGACTTTGAAATAAAGCCCACTGAAAACTTTCCAACAGAAATAAAATAATAAAAACAAAAATTAAAAGAGGAGCACATACCCCATTTATCAACCTGGAGGAGCCATAGATGAATTAATATTTTAGGGTGAATATTACCTAAAGTTTGGGAGCTTTGTCAGAAGTTTACATTAATATATTGAGCTAATCTAAAATAAAATCTGGCCACAATTCCTCATAGACTTTATGTGCAAAAGGAAAAGCAATTAAAAAAAAAAAAAAGATCTAGTGGATATAAATCTCTGAGATTTTTAGAAATTTAGTATCTTTTCCAATTAATAAAATTTACTGGTGAATTAATCTCATGCAGTAATATAAAATTCTTGAAAACGTAAATGTCTGACAGGCTGGAAACAGTACATCAGCTTTCTTGTTTCTAGTTTCCAGTTTCCTCTGCAGTACCTTTTCAGGCATATGTAGAGCTGTGAGGGATTATGGAGAAGGCAGAACATTGTTGAATGGTAAAGAAAGCAGGAGGAAAGAGAGCACTGAAATATAACTGGGAAAAAAAAAAAAAAAAAAAAAAAAAAAAAAAATAAGGCTATTATGCATTCAACAGTTCTGTGATTATAGTGTGGGGTTTGTGCTACATGCTTAAGTGGACAAACTGAACAATCATTTTCTGTAATATATCGTTTTGTTTTCTATGTAAAATCCTCCTGTACATCCTACTTTAGACATGTAACTTTCCTAGTAATTATCCTCCAAACAATTTAGGGATAGCTAGATTGACATTTTGTTTAATTATCCCTATTAAAAAACAAGTTTGTGGTATGCTATTGTAATAAATTTTAGCAGTAAGTGAAATAATGCACTAGTCTTCCCTCAAAGAAAAACCTCTTTTTGGTGCAAATTTACATCATAAACATTAAAAACCTGCATCATTTGGGCCTGTAATAATAATAATAGCAACATAAATTATATGAATATGCTCTTCTTATCAAATATTTTACATGCTAATGCCTGAAAAGGATATGAATTAGCATAGTCTAAAGTGCTGTTTTTGCCCTGGTTTCCACTGAGCACTATCCTAGAATGCAAAGGTAAAGCTTTCTCATTTTGAAAGTTAAGCCACTTATAGGTTCCAGAAGCAGATCTTTCTATAACTTTTTTATGCATCCTTAAAATACCCTATTGGATTTCTATCTCATCTCAAGTTTTCCAGTATGGTTTGTTTTCTTTAGCATGGTCATAGTGGCCTTTTCTGAACACCTTAAAAACTTTAAAATATTCATCCCCTGCTCTGTTTTATTTTCTCATATCAGTCCAGAATTTTGCTTGTTGCATGTGTTTTGTTGCAAGTAAAAAACTGCAGGATGTAATCTAGAAGCTGCATCATTTATGAAAATTCTTTTGGTAATGAGTCCCATAAATCTACAATTATTCGTGAGGTCTTTCTAAAATTATTTATTACAAAAGGCTGTGTCTAAAATTATTAATGTCTCATGGACATAACTTTTTTACTTTGACCCATAGTGGTTTCGTTCTGTAAGTATGCATCTGCACTTTCTCACAAAATAGTGCTATACAAAGAGTGATTGCTTTTATTGAACAGCCCTGCAGGTATCCAAGACACTCACCTAAAAGCATCCAACTCAAGGTCGGGCCCTTCCCTGGCTAGGACATTCTGAGGATATGAACATTGCTTTTTTGCACACCTCTTATCACCAAGCTCATGAGGTTTTTCAGGCAAGGTTTTTCTGATGTCCTGCTTTTGAAGTTGTTCCACTTTGCATACAGTAATTAAGGATTCATAGAGCTAGAGCAAGCAAGAGGGAGCAACTATATGGTGTTGCATGGTAGGATTAGTGTGCTTAGAAACCTGAATTTCCAGTTTCTTCTTCAAATCCTTCAGTATGTAGTTAGTTCTTTTGGATATTTCTGATCTTTATGTTCCCTAATAAACGGCACACTTTTGAAAGCTTTAGTCTTTGTGTCATATCTATTGCTCTAGATAAAAAAAAAAAAAAAAAAAAGGCATTTAGGACATGATTTAACTCTTCAAAATTGTATGGTAGGTAAATTAAAGACACAGACTGACTGACTTAAAAGGGTTTCTAAAGGGTGTTTTTATTTATACGACAGAAAATACACAGATTTAGGAAATATATTTCCTTGCCTGCATTTCAGTGCATAACTTTAATTGCCAGTCATCAATGTTCACTGGATTGGGTTATACCTTCCAGGATAATTGAAAATCTTGAGATCCTGCACTTTTAGTAAACCAGAGAATTCTTCATTCTGTGCACACTTTCTTTAATTTTCACTGGTTTTAGAACTAAATCAGATATTCCCCATTCCCTCCCATGCAAGCAACCAAAACCTCATCATCTATTTTCTTCTACCTACCAGGCAGAATATGTAACTTCCATATCCTTTTCAAGCAGCTTCTCTTCATTCTTACCCTATCCATCCTGTCCCATCCCATAAATATATTTTAAGAAAAGAAACAAAATCTTCTCTCACTTCCAGTCAATTTTCAAAATATATTCCATGTGCAATAATTAATATTTTATAGTGTCTCTAATTTGGATGTATGCATGCTAATAGCCTTTTTAGCAAAGGTGAATATACCAGGGCATTTCATGATGCAGTCTAAACCAGAAAATCCACCATAGGCAAATTCACAGCTTTTCATGTTCCCTCAGTCTTAATTCCAGTAGAGGCAGTATAAATCCTACTTTCCCTAGTGCAGATGAGTGAGGCTTTTAGGTTCAAAACAAACAAACTTTTTTTTTTTTTTTAAAATCTCTGTTTTGTCCTGCTAATTAGAAATTGCATTTTAAAATTTAAAACTTTAAAAGAATGTCCTTTCACACATACAGGGGAAAACACACCTTTTTTGAATAAATGCTTGAGTTCTGATATACCCAGCATGAAAACTGCAGCAGCAGAAGTTTTCCTTACAGTATACTCTGTTCACTTGAGTCTACTCTTTGGTATTCTTTATTTTGAGAGATCAACAAAAGCATCACTAAAACAAATCAGCATATCTCCCCTTCTCTATTTCTATATCTTTTTAACTTTAAAGATGAGGCCTAGGGAGGCTGGCAGTGTCACTGTGCAATCCACTTTGCAAAATTTGTATTGTGATATATGACATGCAAGGAAGTAGGCAGCCAAAGATACAGAAAAAGATTGGGAAATTACTTTCTATATTGAACTGCGCTATGCAGTGAACACTGATTTTCTGTTATATCCTGCAGCTATCTTGTCATAATAATTTTTTTTGTAAGTCCTTTCCTTTTGTTTCTAGATTTTCCAAGACTTAGCAGCCTGTCTGAAAGAAATAAACGATAACTCTGAAAATTCTTTGGTACAGTATGAATACCGATTAATTTTCTGATGTATTTTTAGTCATGTTCCATTAAATATGTAAAATGATGAGTCGCTAGTATTGGTGAGAGGGGAAAGTGGAATATAATTAATAGATGAAAGAATGCCCCTTCAAAATGTAGCTGCTATAAGTACACTTGGCTGATCATGAAATTTCTAATTCCAGACCTCATATCTATATTTGAGATTGACTATACCCTGGGGCCTCAGAAGTGAGCTTCATTTACTGAAAAGTCATGGGAAGTCATGTTTATTGTCTCAGCAGGTAGTTGCACTTTAAGTGTAATACTGAAAGGCAAGAGAAAACAGAGGCCAGTGTATGCTATTAGAGGCACACTGTAGCTTCGTGACAGATGCTTGTGGCAGAAAAGCAAGGGAAAAAAAAAAAACAAAAAAAAACAAAAAACACACATCAGTTTCTATCAAGCTTTAAATATTTCTGCTTTAAATATGTCAACCTAAGTTCTTCTGTTACTGGATATGTGTGAATGGTGTAAGCAATCTCTTCTGAGGAAGAAAATGTGACCAGTCTAACTATGTAAGAAACTGGGAGCTTCTGTGTAGGCTGTAAGCATTTCAGCTTTATCCCTCAGACTCATATCAGTCCTTAAACCATACACATGGAAGGATTTGTGTATTAAAACTGACTACGGTAATGAAATATTTGTTTATTCAATTTC
Organism: Athene cunicularia; assembly: GCF_003259725.1. Lineage (NCBI taxonomy): Eukaryota > Metazoa > Chordata > Aves > Strigiformes > Strigidae > Athene > Athene cunicularia. The sequence goes on along the minus strand of NW_020799091.1, from coordinate 35,494,795 downwards.
AGAAAGGATACTTATCTCTCTGAGGTGGCAAAGCAAAATATTATGCTAACATATTTCATATATGTAGGCAGCAGCAAGGCAACCCTAGACAGTCTGCTCTGTTTTTGTCACATAATGTTCTTAACGCTTAATAACATTGTGATAAAGGGGCTGTAGTGTATCTGTGTAGCCATGTTTATTGCCATATGGTAGATCCCAAATTACATTGCACTCTGATGAGTAGAGATTGGCCAAAACGGCCTGGCTGGCTCCCAGCATCGAGCAGTTGCTGACAGGGCTGGTGCACACTAAATGGTGGCAATACAGCTGGTAATACAGCATTTTCATTGAGTTACCTTTGCTGACAGCTATTATTTTCTACAGTTACAAAAGGACATTTCTTGTTTACCTTTATTATTAATTATTACATATCCCTAAGACATGTCACCCACGCTTCTGCTAATAATACCTTCCCTGGGGTATAATATTAACTAATTAATCCATTAACTAATTAATCTAAATCCTTGACAAAGTTCACTCAAGGTGTCCTATTAAGAGTGTCAGTCATATTAGTTACTCTAACCCTTTGACTTCTGGGTTTGTTGCTACTGTTTCTGGGAGAAGTAGAATATATCATTTTTTGAACATGAGCCTCACAAGATTGAGTGGGATGAGCTAGAAAATCCTGCTAAACTTGGACCAGCACTGCAAATGATGTGTTTATCACGCTTCTTAACATCCTGACCTAAAATAAGCAATGTGCCTCACCACAGTTTTTCTGACCATTTCATAGACTTTATTGAGTCTTTTGTGACATGGCTGCTACTAAATTGTTATCTTTATCTAAATAAACCTAATCCAAACCTAACATGATCTCATAATTTTAGCAGCCCAGCCAAACAGTTCTAGTATGTTGATATGTTCACATTGCAGATTTTAGTGTGACGTAAAGGCATCTAAGTAAGCTCTAAATAAATTATCACATATACTAGTAGCTTTCTTATGGAGCTTAATGTTGCTTCATAGGTTAACCTGACTTCTTGGAAAAATGAATGAGTTTACCTTAATAATTTGATATGTAGACAGTTATAGTCCAGCACCATCAGTGATGTTGATGTACCCAATGTTATGGCATACTTCTGTGCTCATACTAAGCTCTAAAGCTGTGGGAGTAAGGCATATCTAGGTCTGTAAAAAGAAACACTTGCATTTTTGAATTATTGAGTTGTACACAGAAAACCATAATTGCATCTCTTCATATTCTATTATATCCTGTTATCCCACAGTGGATTAGCACTAATATAATTCACAAAATGATTCCAGAACTGAAATACACTGGAAAAGTCAGAAGGCTTATAATACTTCTTGAATTCATGAGGGAATCTTAGTCTGCTATTATACCTAGCACTTCATAAGCTTTTGTTTCTCAAGACTAAAACTGTAAAACATTCTGTGAAACAGAAAGATGTTAAGATTTTATAGATGTTGAAACTTATTTAATAGTGTTCATGAAGTATTTTTATGTCTTAACTAGAGCTGTGTGAATAACTCAATCTTTAGCTGAACTTAAAATTCCAGAGAAAGGCATGAGACAATCCTCTCTGCTCCTTGTGGTGTTGAAAATCTGAAAAAATTATATCACTCTGAACATCTCTGTTAGCTTAAATTAATTTTAATTTTTCTTATCATTGTCTATTTATTTTAAAAATTATATGTAGCAACCTTTCTAGCTGAATAATTAAAAACAAAAATTAGAAACAAATATAATGACATTAAATATTTTTTCTTTGTAATAACGCTTTCTTACATTTTCAAGGGTAAAATTACTAGGCAAACATTTAAATTAATAAAAGATTTCAAAGTTATTCCAGGAATAAATTTCTAACTCAAAATACTTCTTACTAATATACAGTGTTATAAAATGCTTATGATTATGACTAAATCTTCTTATTTATTAAGTCCTATGCATGAAATTAAGCCCTTGGCTTCAGAAAGGTTTTCATTAGATGAAATGAAAGACTTCTTTTCAGTAAAATCAATGAAAAACTATGAAAAGTTCTGCTTTGTCTACGGTGTTTTTCCAAGTGTTCTGTCATGAACATTACTCTCTAAATACTCTGTTTATGTATCCTCTAGGTCTATGCATCCTCTTGACTCTCTCTTTGGCAGAAGTACGTGTTTCCATCCCTAGGATACTATATAACCTTTATTTGGTCCTAACGCATTACATTTGAGTGTTAGAGATAATGGGTATCTCTCTAAAAAATATCTTAAAGGAAGGCTCCCAGCCAGCTCTGTGGTGCAGCTGTGAGCCTGCGTCAGGCTGCTGGGAAAGGAGCTGTGTCCTGGCCTCTCTTTGCTTGGGAGCTGTTTAAACTGAGGCACTCAGCTTTGACCCTTGCCTGGCTGTGCACCTCACTGTTCCTGGTCCTGACTTGCTGACTCGAATTCCTGCCATGACTCCAGATTCAAATCATCACTCTGGACTTGCCTGGCTTCTAATTTGTAGGCTGAACTCTTAGTTACTGTCATGGGACTTGCTCTGCTCACCTCACTCATGGTCCATGTCCCTTGTCACTGCCCTGCCTGCCTTGCTGCTGCTCGTGGCTCCCAGCCTTCCTTCCCAGGCAAAGCAAACCATTCCTGTCTCTCCCTGACAGTGGGGTTCACTAAATGAGACCCTACTTCTGTATTACTACTCTATTCCCTTAACACAGCTGTGTCAAAAGATGTAATACTTCCCAGAAATAAAAGAAGTAACAATAAAAGAAAATTACAAATAAATTTGTTCAGGGGTGGAGAAACAGAGCTCTAGGTAGCTACTTCAGCACAGTCAAATGGCTAACCCTCCCATACTGATTAAGACGTCTTTTGCAGGAGTGAGAGACAGTTACTGTAAAGGGCTTATAGGTTGCAACCCTCACAGATACATGTTGCTAAGGAGAATTGAAACACTGGCAGAAAATTACTTGGCATAATGAAAACATCAATTGATTATCATTCATTCAGTAATATTATTTGCATTAAGTAAATGGATATTTCAAGAGCGTTCATGCCTCAGTCTCTCAGAAAAGAACGCTGAAAAGCTGACCCTCAGCATGAATGAGAGCTAATAAAAGCTTTCCCAACTTGGAGGTAGGCAGTGGTGCCTACCAAGGTGATGTTTGTCACTGTTTGAACTGACCTTTCTGTGAAGCTTGAAAACCAATTCAGACATGATTGCAAAAGCTGCCTTTTGGTAATATCCTATTTTATTGACAAAAGGGGATGGGGTCAACTCATTTTCATAACAATCTACTTGAAGAAATCCTTAATCACTCTATCATTTACAGTTGTTTTGCAATACAGCCTATGAAAATATTACTGGGCTTAGAGTAGGCAATAAGAAAGGGGAAAATGACAATTTTTTTATTTTTTTAATAGCTCTTTTAAGAAGAAAATTCTACCATTAATGAGCAAAAAAAAGATAAGCAACTTAATTTTTTCTCTGCCCATTAATCTACTCTACCTTTGAATTACTGCTTCCTTTAAAAGCAAATAGTTCTTATTAAAACCTTTCACAAATGAAAAAAATGGAAAAAGAAAATAAAAAAAAGGTACAATGCAAAGCAAGGAAGTGGTTTTCAAAAGCAGATGCATTTGAAAGGCTCCTTTTATGTAGAAGTCAGCAATGGCTACTGACAATGGGTGATAAGTGGTTGTCAGGAGACCTGGTTATGTTTTTGGTTCACTACTTACAATTATGGTTTCAGTGAATTTATTCTTTTATCTGATTTTGGATTATCCTAGTTCAAGTCATAATTTTCAGTGATTAGTTATTATTCATAATCGGTGAATGAATAATTTTCTTGGACAAATTGCTGCTTATCAATTTTTCCTGAACAGTTCACTACAAGGTATTTGTAATTTTCTCTCAGTGTTGCATGAATGGTTACCTATGTCACATAGCAATGTTTTTGGTCCTTGATGGGAAGAAATAAGCAAAACTACTGTGCCTGAGGAAAAAATCCTGCAGTTTTGATTCTTGTCATTAAGAGTAGTTAGAGCAGATTGTTCTCTGAGCATAGGGAATGACAGATAGAGGTAAAATCCAGGCACAGAATAGTTTAGGATATTTGAAATATTTTGGTGACTTCCCTTAGTCCAGCACAGGACATCCTCTTCAATGGATCACAGATTTAGAAATTGTCTGATGAAACTCGTAAACAGATTTATCACCTGCTTTATAAAAATTCTATTTTCTTTTGTCATATTCAAACCTGGAAATTCACACCAAACCTATCTCTAATAAGAAAGCTGAAGCTAGATGTGTTTTTTCTTCACCTGCTTCATACTATAGCGGGAACACAACACCAGAGTGTTTAGGAAGCTGCTGTGTCATTTCTCCCTCTTATAAACAGTAGATTGCTTTTATATATCTGCCGAAGAAGGGCATAGATTGAATACTCTGCTCTTTACTTAGTGTCATGCTGTCACCAGCTATTCTCTATTCTTAGCAGCATAAATGTGCACAGTGGTCTTTGTCCTGTATTGAACGTGTTAGTGCCAGGTCTCTTCTTTAGGCTTTTAGAGAACAACATCTTACTGCTCTGTTAAGTATTCCAAACTAAATAAAACCAAAAGTTCATCTATTCTGTCAGTTGTGTTCAGACAGTCAGCAGAATTACCAGATGCATCCTTGATCCTCAGTGTCTTCCAGGAAATGGGAGCCTCTTGAATTCTTGTGGTGGTATCACTTCAGTCCCTGACTTCTGTCTTCCGCTACTGCTGCTCATTGTTTACTTTGCCCCCCTTTGCTTAGATAGGCGCCTTCCTCCTTCCTTTTCCTTTACTCAGTTTTTGAAAGCACATTACCTATACTCATATGCTCTCCTGCACATTTGTGCATGCACAGATCTTATCTACATTTTTTGGTTTTTAATTTTGAATAAAATCTAACTCTCTTTAATGCTTTCAAGAACAAATTCAGCAACCATAAGCCAAATTAACTGGCAAGTGCTGTTATTTGCAAGCATGTTTTGCAATTTTTCTTTTGCTGTATTTCCCTGGTCCAGTGTAACTCCTTCAATAAACTGGTCATGAGGACTTCAGGGACTACCCTGCAGAAAAGCAAGCCGGCTCTGTTCCAGAGTTTAAAAGTGCTTTACTCCTGCTGAGGATCTAGACATCTATTTTTAATTACCAGTTTTGTGATTACTCCTTCAATAATGCTTCTTCTGAAGAGAGTTATTTCATTAACACACTGTTAGCCAATTCAGCTATTTAAAAAACCCCAAACACAACCAAAAATATTTGTTTTAATTAATTATAAAGGGCAAAACCAGGAAAACACAGAAATATTAACAAAAGACAGCAGTCTTGAAAAGGGCAAGAGGGAGATTAATACATGTATATGCTATTGTATAGGGAGAAGCACTTTAAATAGAGCTGTGTGCAGAGTCAGACACAATGGAATATCAATTCTTGCAAATTGTTCTCAGTAAATCTATCTAATCTATTTATTTATCCTCAGATCGTACACATTTAGATCAGAGTTCTGCCAGCTGAGTTAATAATTCTTATCTGAAAGTAATTATGTTGGTCCATAAGTTTTCACCACTGTGTTGTTTCACATCATATCAAACTGTGTGATGTCTCATCACATTAGCATAAAATGTGTTGTGGTGGTGCACAGCATGGTGTGGTGGCAGACTAGAAATGATGCAGCATTCCTAACGGTAGTGAACTAGTAAGTGTCACTGGTATTTAGAAACTTGTGTATACTGCAGTCTAATTACTCTCTCAAGAATTTGATTTTTATCCTTTCCTTTATATCTAAAGGGCTTGAACTGGATGTTAAGTTTTATGACCCAGATTTGGTGCTCCAGAGAAGCACTCTTAGAACCCCAAAAGACCTCAAACCTACCTTTTCATTACAAAAATGTGTCAGTTCTGAATTTATTGACCATCTGTCAGACTTCACTCACAGCTAGCTGTCATTGTTTGTTATTTGATGCATTTCTATAATGGCTCACTGCAGGGAGCTACCAGTATCTCCATCACAGTGATTAATGAGGTCACCGTCTATCTACAAGCATCTCAGCCTATAATTATTTCTAGTTGCTATTAGCTAGTATGCCAGATCAGATGAAAATATTGTGTTTATATATAATATTTGCCCCTAATGATAATATTCACTTGTGAAGATATTTGGTTGATTGTTTTCAATTAGTATTTTTCTGTAATTTTATGAGACGTCTTAAACCATTTGAAATTATCTTCTCATGAGCAGTGAAAATCACTGTCACAACTAAGCTCCAGCACTATTCTATTCCTTTGTCCTGAAATGTCTACTGTATTCCATATGCATAATTTGTACATGAATATTTCTTTTGTGCTTATGATATTTTTATAGATAAATAAGTGTTTAAAATTCTCTCATTATTACTATGGCTGCTGTTGTAGTTTTAGGATGATGGTCCTCACTGCAATCCAGAATGGGGATCCAGCAAACAAGCACAGGGTGGTAGGTTTTCTTGCGTTGAAAAGCCTGTGAATTTTTCCCTAATATACTTTTTAGAGTAGTAGTTCCCCAGGAACACCATGAAGATTACAACTCCATTGTACAATGGATTTACTCGTGTACAAAAAGATATAATTCCCATCTTGAGGAGTTTAAAATCAAAAGAGGCAAGCTTTATTGTGTTAGGGACCAAAAAGAAGGATAAAATAATTCAGCAGAATTAGAGAAGAAGGATTTTCTTGTCATTCAGGTATCATAGAAAGAGGAACATCAGGGCTTATCTCTAGCAAATTATTTAGGGTTGTGTAAAATGTCTCTTCTGAACTGATTTATTCCTGGTAATCTTTGTAGAAGCTAAGACAAAAATGGTCCAGATTCAGAATGCAGAAGCAGAGTGTGAGTTTCTGTTCTTCTCCTTACCCAGTACACTTTTCACGTGGTGGCACAGCAAAGAGACGACTTATCCAATACAAGGGAACTGTCAGCTTCAAATCCTTTCTATTCCAAAGTGATTTAACACAATCCTCCTACAGGAAAATGACAAAAAAGGTTTGTAAGATATGTCATAGCTTCTTTTTGTCACTTTAGTTTTGTGTAAATTATTGGAAATTTTGAGAAAAACTGCAAACAATTTTGGCTGCCTTAAACTCCATACAGTGGGCTCATCCAAGATCTGCCAACTTACACTCTTATTTGGACTATCAAGTCTATATTCTGTATTCATAAAGTAATTTATGTGGGTGAATGTATCAACATTTGTGATGCACTAAAATACCACAACGGCATGGACTATTTACATAAAGGGAGGCAATGAGAATCTTATTGATGATGTGCAGTGATGTTTTAATGTTTCATGTAAAACTGACAGTTTTTCACAAATATTCTGATCATTTATTAGTCAGTGGAAAATGTTACCAAACAAAATTAAATGAATGCAAAATATGTGTTTTATCAGATCATATTTTTAGATCTTAACAATAAAATAATTCCTCAACTGTTTCTTTTTATGATGACCATCATCTTCTGCTGTATTCTTTTTACCAGAATACTTTGCCATAACTATTCTTGTTAGATTAATTAGCTTTTCTATTAAGATGATAATCAAATTCCTGTCTTTTCTAAAGCCCAATCACAGTTCCACGCTGAAACTCAGATAATTTTACTGAGGTTATTACTCCTATTCTCAGCATCAGGTCTGTCATTTTGCCCTTTCAGCAGTGAGAAACTTTCACTGTACTGAATAAACTGCTTATCCAAGGAGCCCAGTGAGGCCTGTTGAGAAATCCCTGGTAAGACACAGGATACAGCAAGATTTCTGGACAGAACTGAAAAAAAGGAGCAGAGATGTTTGCCTACAGACAATTCAGAGATGAAGACAAAGATGGAGAAACAGCACACTTTCACTGCTGTGTGGAAGGAACTCAAGGATGGGAAAAGCGTTAGGAGACAAGCAGAAACCTTTCTGAGGGCAGAATTCAGAAGAAAAGGAGGAATGAAAGCTAAGAACAACAGTTTTATGGGCCAATTACTCAGTGCTGAAGAGCAAGGGATGGAGAGACCAAAGGGTATGGGAAATCTGTTCAGGTGGCAAGAAACTGAGGGGTTACTGGCCACTAGCAAGCCTGATATGGGGAGGAGATAATCATCGTGTGAGGAAGTCCTGCTCAAAGGTGTCCAGAGAATGAACTAAGATATAAGTTAGTTAGTCAAAGATAAGTATAGTTAATCAAAGGTTAACTATATAATCTGTGTAATGTTGTACCTGGGATTTCTTAAAACTGATGCTTCAAGGGATAAACAGACTTTATAGTGATATTGTGAATAATTTTTTGTACTGCTGGAGGAAATGCTCCACACAGTAGTGGCTCTAAGGTTTCAAAGAGCTGTAGAGATATGCTGGAGGTACTCTTGACAAAAAAAGGAAGATACATGAAAAAAAATGCATGAGAGGATGTGTTGGGCTGAGAACTGTACCTGTGCACATCCAGAACACATAAAAATCACATTTGTTGACAGTTTACTGTCATTATTTTAAGGCAAATACAGTACTTCTTGGTTGCTTCCACACCCTACTGAAAGAGCAGTCAACATTTTCCTTTCTCCCTCAGCTTTTGAGAAGTAATTTTGGAAAATGGAAGGGAGAGAGAAATTGTCTAATGCTATTCTCACAAGGGAGAAAGAAGGAACAGAGAGAATGATGAAGATAATCTGTTCTCTCACTTTTCTTTCTCTGAAATACTAGTTTGGAAGAGACAGATGAATAACTTCCAAAGGAAAAGTTTAAAAAGAAAAAAAGAAACAGAGAGAAACTGGAAGTATGTATTTCACTGCTCAGGTGGGGAAGAAATTATGATTTGGATGGATATTGGTGATGCAGGAGCAGAATTAATATGGGGAGGCTGGGGAAGGTATAGCCTTGTGCTTCCTCTCAATTGATAGATTGGGATGGATGCTTTACAATATGATGCAATGAATCAGAACTTGTTCAGTGAATGTTTAACTCTCCTTAACATATAAGTTTGTGAGAATGAGCAACATTGTGGCTTCCACGTGGCCTGAAGGTGGCCCAGGGCTATTTTGAAAAAAGCTTGTCAGGTAAAAATATACAATATAGCCTTAAGAAAAATCTATCAACTGGGAGGGGGGCAGCAGATTTCACTCCACTTTTTTGAACCTTAGGGTTGTTAATACTGTACTTTGACAGAAAACCCCCGAACAGCACTAGTAGACTGTATATTCTCAACTTAATTAAAATAATTTTAGGAGATACCATATGTAACACTGAATCAGTCAAACATAAAGGCCAATTCCAAACTCGAGCTACTCGTTTTCTTAATTCTTTTTATTTCACAGTCTATTCGCTAGTTCAAAGCTGTTTGTTTAGCTTCATAATACCACAGAATTGGCATTTTCATTGTAAAGAATAAAGTTCTTGTTTCATCAAAAGCTTTACTGTGTAGAGCTGTAGGAAACTTGTACAATCTCTTTCCTCACATTAGCTATTCTAGTTTTATTTTCCTTTCAGTTTGGTATTGTTTTCCACCATACAGCTTTGTCTGATGCAGATTGTCAAATTTGTCAGGATTCCTTATTTGTTTGAAACTTTTCAAACATAAGGGTTACTTTTCTACTAGCAGTTCTAAAAATATATCCCCAGAATATATCACTTGTGTGATGATAATCTAGGCTGCAAGAAGGGACAGAACTGAATAACAGAAAACTAACTAAATGAAGCTAACATTTCTTTCATGTGCACAAATCAGCTGGGAGTTCTTCCTTTACATGAGCTGCTGAATTTGAATGGATCCAGTTATTTATTATGACAGGTTGTAATTAGTCATCATGCTGCCTACATTTGCTTAAGATTCTTCCACTTACTGGAATACAGAAAAATGTTTGAACAAAAGGAAACCATAGGACCTTTGACTGACCTAACCCACTGGTCTGTCTGGAGATATTAGTGGATGCAGTCTTGATGTGCGCAAGTGGTTTCAGGAAAAAATGCTGTAAAACAGTGCTTTGCTCTGACCACTGTCCCTTGCATTGCCTTACTGATGTCATTTACTGCAGTCTAATTTTATGTTATAAGATTATTTGGGGTAGGAACTTTTTTTAATTTTTTTTTAATTATTTTGTATTTCTGAAATTCCTAGCACAAGGGGAGCCTGAAATGGGGACTTGTAACTCTACTATTATACAAATAATAACAACAGTTAATAGCATTTTGTCTCTCAGGCATTAAGACTAAAAATTGAGATTAATAAGACTAAAAATTGAGCTGTGTTAATGACTAATTAGTGTTTTCCGCATCTTCTCAGTGCACATGTCAAGTGAAAGGTAATTTTCTTGGCTTATTAAATTTATCCTCCCCAAAGATTAACATTTTATTACATTAAATCTCTTAATGCTTTTTTTTTCAGGAAAAAATGTAAAATTTTATTTTAAAATTTGAGAACAGATCATATTTAACTTGAGAAATTTCCAGCCATGGGAACTTCTGATATTTTTTTCCCCTGTGTTACGGAAAATCTGTTGTTATGTCAAATGATGTTAATATAAAGAGTATAATGAAACAATGAGATATAAACATGTATATGATATTGTCCATAGATGGAAACAGGAGACATTCCATTACCTATACCCAGTCATTACAGGGTCCATGTAATTTTAAACACATATTTTTTCCCATCGGTGTTCTCCATTCCAGCACGCTAGCTAACTTTTGAGGTTTAGGACAATTAGAAAAACATGGAAGAAAAGTAAAAATATCAACCTTGACTCAATTTGGTAAAGAGAATATAAAAGCAGAAAGGGGTCTGGGAGAATGTCATAGATTGGAAAATTGATGGTTTTACATGCTTGATATTTCTCTTTAAAATCATTTCAGTTCACTGTCTTCTTGACCATAACATGAAATCTTTTCCCCCAGATTTGAATATTATTAATGAATTTAGAAGAAACAAACTATGGAATGCTCTTTATAGTGTTTTAATTAACAAAAAAAAAAAAAAAAAAGTTATTTTGAAGAGAAAGAGAACTTTTTCTTTCTTGAATGAATTGCAGGTTTTCTCACCCTCCAACTCATTCCTTTCTATATCCTTCCTGCCTTGGAAATTTGTTCTCAAAACTATGTTGTTTGTCTTAACAACTTCAGCTCACATACTAAGGCAATACAGTCAAAAAGATCAGCTTTAGGTTAAAGGTTTCTCAAAAATAAAGAAGAGGCACTCAGGAAAAATAGAGGTTATTTATGCAGAAAGATAGTTCTTGATGACAGGTCAGAAAACTTCTGGAGGACAATATTTTAGCTGTGGTTTCCAGAAAAAAAATACACTACTTCTGCTCTTCTGTATTACAGATAAACTTTTCTCATCTATGTTGTGAAAACAAATGGCTAATAAAATAGCTTTACATTTAAGTACTAATTTCTACCCCACCCTTGAACTCCTGTCAGGGGAAAACTGAACTCTCTCCAGGCTGTAGATCTACTGTCATTTGGAAAGAGCAGCATTTTGTTTTCCACTTCTTTTCTACATGCCTTTTTAAAATCATGCACAAAGTAATGTTGCCCTTTTCCTATCTGCCTGAGGGCTTGCTATCACTTTTCCTCAAATAAATAGATATGATAGTTGAAGTGGGTTTTTAAAAACATTCAGTGCAACATTAAATATTGGTGGTAAAAGTCTTTTTAATTTGAGTGAACAGACTCAAACAAGCTCTCACTGATTATTTATATGAACATCCACTTTTGATTTTCTTATTATATATTTTTTAATTTTTCCTGAGTGCCATGAGTTCTTCTGTTCTTGCTCTGGGGAGATCATCGATCATTGGAGTTTAAATTGTTAGCATCATTCTGATGCGTCCATTCATAGCATGGCTTCAAGAAGCACATGAGATACCACATCTGGTATAGCTCCTATCCTGCTGTTCAGGGTACTTTGTAGAGATTCTAGGAACATCATTTTGAACTGCCTAATGCTGAGCAGGATGATGAGCCTGAATTTCCCACCTACTACAGTGTTCAATCTACTAGGCTATAACAGTATATGCAGATACAACTTGATCTTCCTCTCTAAATAAAATTGGCAATATTTCATGAACTTTCTGTTTCTCCTAATGCTTATGTGTCCTTGGAATACAGACTGGGTTGTGTTTCTAATAGGAATGAAGAATTTGTAATGGGACTGAGGCAGGAATCCCAGACAGGGGCATTTCTGAGCTGAGCAGAAGCAAAACTGGGAGCTCAGATAGTTTTTCATTCAAACAGAAGAACATTTAATAGGACTAGCAGTACTCGAATAGGGGCTTTGGACTGAAATGTTGATATTTACCACAGTCTTGCTTGTGTTCAGCCTTGTGATGTGTTCTCTCTCCTTTTTCTCTGCTTCCAAATCCATTGAGATAAGTGATTTACTGTTGCGGTGGCTCATAAAGATGCACTAAGAGTCTGATCCAGGAAGTCAGTAGGATTTTTGCTACCATGAATCAGTATAACTCACATTGCATAAAATGAGCAGACATAAAGTGCATTTCAGGACATGATATGGTGTTGTACTCTCTCCTGTGATAGCGCATGGAATTCCCTTGAAGAACGCAACTGGAGCCTTGTTTTTACATTGTGGGGCAGAAATGTTTCATATGGAAACTGTCATTTCTCATTCTGTTCCTAATGTTGAGTGTCTGTGATTATTGGTCTCTGGGAGGTCAGCATAAGACCACATCCTTACCACAGTTATTCTTTTTGAAATCACAATAACTAAGTCTGTGAATCTGTGTGTGTCTCGATCCAATGTCGGGGAAGGATTCAATATGATCCCAAGAAAGAAATTAAGACACGAATGAGGTCAAATGCCGTATACCCAAACCAGGCTTTTATTATTAAAAAAGTGAAGAGGGGTAGCGATAGGACGGAATGGAAGGAAAAGACAGAAATAAAACAAGGATACGGGATAGGGCTGCAAGAATAGTCACCACCATGGATCCAGTGGTGTCTCGTTGGTCCTCAGTCTTCAGTTCTTTGATGGTGGGTGCACACAGATCTGGCTTCAATGGTGGATGCACACTGAGCAAAGTTTTCTGTTGCCTTTTTAAGTTCATTGTATTTGCTGATTAGCATATCTGCCCACCTTTAGTTTCTTTTTTCTCTGGTCCCACAGGTTTTGTTGCATCTGGCTTCAGGGCAGGAACGTTTGCCTCTTATCATTTCATAAGCAATGGTGCATGGGGTCTGGCCTACAAAATAAAGTCACAAAAGGCTCCAGGATGGGGCCAGCTCAGCACATCTCTGCCCCTTTGAGGCTTGTCTAAGGAGTTCAACAATGCAACCACAAAGAAGTGGTGGCTGCATCCTTCAATACACTCCCGCTTCTCTGTGAGACACTCCCCAGAACAATTGACATTCCCCAGTCCAATCCACAGGCTGCAGCAACTTGAGGTTTACACAGACAGGAGCAAGCTTTGAGACAGTCATATGACATTTCGGTCTATCTCAGTATGATTTTTGAATATCTCTGAGAACAACCACCTCTTACACAACTTGCAGATTTTTAGGTTGTTCATTTTTCTGGTGCATCATTCTGTATAAACTGTACCCCAAAAAGACATATAGTAAGGAAAAAGGAAGAGACAACTCAATAAAATGTAAGGACAGATAATCATTCAGAGCTCACAAAACCAGGAGCAGATGTAGCCCAGTTAAACTCAGCAGTTCACAGACAAGCATAGGAATGACTTTAATGTAAAAGCATGCTTACTACAGCGCTCCTTATTTTATTTTTTTTTTCCCTAGAGCTCTTTAAATTTTATATACTTCACCAAACTAAACTAGAAAAAGTAGACAGGTAATTGGTGATTAGTTGGATATAACTGACTTAAAATTCAACATGTTAATTGTTTGTTGGATTTTGGAATCATGGTGATTCCATATTCCTGAGGGGATGTGAGTTAAATGATACCACATTATTTGTTCATATCACTTCATTTTGAACTCCTGGAAAAAGGCATCCACAATTAAAACTGATACACACAAGATCTGCATGTTACTAGAAAATGCTGGAACTTGAGTCCTAATTTGCTTCAACGTGTATAATTATTTCTCAGGAACATGTGATGAAATTTGTCACTGTCTCACTACCTGGACACTATGCTATCAGCCAGAAACACAACACATATGTCATTCATTCTGCTCAAGCTGCTGTTTTCCTGACTGCTGTTTTAGGAGTTTATTGAGGGAAATGGGCAGAGTGATAATGCACACATTTTTCATGAGTATCTGTTGTTATGGTATTAGCATTAATCCTTTGACTTCCTATCACACTGAAAAATGGAAAGGGTTTTTTTTGTTTGTTTGGTTTTTTTTTTTCTTTTTTTTCCCAAATTCCATAACATGTGGAAGGTAGAATTCCATCTAGTTTTCTTTTTTTATATTATATTGGGATGATTTTTTTTCCTGGAAAATATATAACAGATTTTTGCCTAAGCATAGCTCCTAAAATGATAGGTGTTTTCTTGGTAAATTAGACCTTACTAAAGTTCTTATTGCAGATGATAGTTGTATTCAGGGCAAGATGCACCTGCAAGTTCAAAGAATGGACTGTAAAGTATGCATGACATTGCCATCTTGAACTACCTTTACAATGCAAACCTTACATTATTAGAGTTTATTTAACTCACTCTTCAGTGCCATTTTTCTTATGCCAGTGCACACTCTGCTTCTTAAGCAAATGATCTCTGCCTGTCTTAATTTGTCAAAATCATCAGGATCAGATCTGATAGCCTTTAGCTTTTGGCTTTCCAGATTTGGCAGAAAATTACATCTAGTCAATAGGCTAAAGCTTTTGCTGTGTTATTTGAGAACTAATGTAAGTATAATTCTTACACTATATTGAGTACCAGTATTTGACTTCCCTGTAGCAATTCCCACATTAGTCTAATCTGGTTAGCAAAGATGTGCAAGCCACTTCAGCATCCCTGTTATCATTTACACTTCCTCTCTCTTAATTTCACCTGCATCAGTATGCTTCTCAGTGGTGTATCCTGTGAGTCTTTATTCTTGTTGATTTCTCTGCACTGTATAATGAGAAGTTATGTGGGTCTTCTGAAAACGCAGGAGGAATAGCTGGAAGGTATTGGTAAAATAGCAGATCTTGAGTAATTTAGTCTATAATCTCACTTTAAATATTGAAGTTACAATTCTGGGTAAAAGTGGCATGTAGGTTCTTGTTTATAGCTCCAGCCATACTTACTGGCTTGGACTGGAAGCACTACTGAACTCAAAAAGAAGTTCTTTATCTATGTACAAAGGGAGAGGTATAGAAGATTTTGCCAAATAAAACTGCTGTTTGTCCAGTTTTGCTTTTTTGTATACTACTTTCCTCTAAAAACTGACTTTGTGTATGTGCTAAGGCAAGGCGGTGTAAAGATAAACTGCCTGCGAGATCTCACTTTTGCCTCTTCTGAGGTAAATGTAGCCACCTTTCTTCCACCTGCTCACAACTGATGTTAGGTCTACATGTCACGTCACCATTAAGTGCACCACTGACAGGATGTGGAGTTGTTCTTAAATTCCAGAAGGATGGCTGTACAGATCAGACCAATAGTCTGACGGTGAGCCACAGGAGATGCCTTCAGCACCTTAAAATAAGTCTGTAATTCTGTGCCAGTGTCCAGGGACACCGTTTGGTGGCTTGACCTTGGCCAGCAGCCAGACACCCACCCAGCTACTCTGTCACTCCCCTCAACAGGACAGGGGAGAAAATAAAATGAAAAAAAACTTGTAGGTCTGCTGCGGGCTCCTCCATGAGCTGCAGGTAGATATCTGTTCTGATGTGGTCCTCCACGGGCTGCAGGGATACAACCTGCTTCACCACGGTCTTTTCCAGGGGCTGTGGGGGAATCTCTGCTCCAGTGCCTGGACCACCCCCTCCCCCTCCTTCTTCACTGACCTTGGTGTCCATAAAGTTGTTTCTCTCACACTTTTCCTCACTTCTCACTGCCAAGCAACTTTTCTTAACCTTCCTTAAGTGCATTTTCCCTGAGGTGCCCCCCCCGGTCTGAGGGGCCGAGCCGTGCCCTGCGGTGGGTGGGTTGGGGCCGGCTGGAACCGGCTGTGTCCGGCTCGGGGCAGCCCCGGCCCCTCCGCACAGAGGCCGCCCTGCGGCACCGCCAAAGTATTCACCTCCTCCGTGACTTTCATAATTTTATCCCTCATTAACATCTATATCCCCCTCGATTCATCTCTGTTCCAGACTGAAAATACCTATTTAACTTAATGTGTCCCAAGAACAATGATTCTTTCTTAAGGAAACTGTTCATGAGGATAACTCTGATGGCCTGTGTTGCCCTTTGCCATACCTTTCCCAGGACCTTGCTTTTGAGGTGGGAGTGTTGCTCTGTGCACGGAGAGAGTGGCTCTGTGGGGCACACAGATTCTCCAAATATTCAAGGCACCAAACTTTCTTGAGGAAAGAAGTTATATTCTCTAGCTTTTTGCATTGTTTTTGCCTGTAGGCACCCTTTATTTATGGACTGAATACAGAGTTAAGGAGTTGTACCCTCTGCTTTTCCAAGGTAAGGATATCACTTCTCCATGTTATAGTTTCACTCTCTAAGATAAACTATAACTTCATTATTAGCATAGCATCAAATTTGGTTGCTGAACAATGGTTAAAATTTGAGGTTAATGGAGTAATGCATATTTTATATACATTATTATTCCCTGATTTGAGGAGATCATGACAGCAGAGTGACTTTAACATTTAATATTTAAACATTTCTGAACCATAGGTATTTTTTTTAAAGGTAAAAGCTGCTTCCCAGCAGGACATAATAGCAAGTTTCTTGTACTTTTTGAAATGTAAAATAAAACAATTACTCAGTTAAGGAATTAAATTATTTAAATAGCAAGTGGAATTTGTTACTCTTTCAAGTAATTTTTAAAAATTAATAAAACATTACTTAAGTAAATTTAGTGCTTATATCTCAAATATAATGTAATAAATTTCATATAAATGAATAAGTCATTATTTAATTTAAGTATTAAAACGAGATCATTTGCTAACGGTTGATATGAGCCTGGAGAGCCTGTGGCTCTTTGTGCAGTAGACACTGACTATGGAACGAAACCAGTTTTCTCAGTTGGCTTCCCTGACTAGACTGGGGTGGCAAGAGAGGAGAGGCAGGTACCATTAAGACCCGCAGGACTCAGCAAAAAAGGAAGAGCTAATGGAACTGATGTATCATCTCATCAGTCTGCTTCATTGCACTTCCTATTTTAGGCACAGCACTGTCCTTGTCTGTAGTTACACATCCTGCAGAATTTTCTCTGGGATATATTTTTTAAAATGAGTTCTGCTAGAACAGTGGTCGCACTGCAGAGTGGAAACATCAGGAAACAGTTACGCTGTTTGACAGGCCCCTGCAATTCATCTAGATCCCAGTTGCAAATTTGTCAGACCCTGGAAACCTGCCCTCAGGCCGACCTGGGAGGCTGTAGTTGAGAATTGCAAAGGGCCACGCTTCCCAGATTAGCAGCCTCCCTAGTGTAAACTGCGTGATGCAAAGCTGGAGAGCTCTGCAAGCTGAAACAGCATTGTGATACATCATGAGCTCCAAGGCAGAATTTTGCTACCTGCTTTTTAAAAAATTCCTTTCATAGAGATTTCGATAAGTCTACTTTCAGTCTCAAGTAGGTGATTTTTCAATTTGCTTTCTCAATCCCACTCTCCCTCTCTGTTCTTCTCCCCTAAAATACTGGTTTGAGTCATGGTTACAAATGCTTTATGCCTTCCTCCTAGTCAGTAGCCCTAGATGTTCGCTTTGGGAGTCCCAGCTTGAGTTGTCAGCCTTGCATCTTAAGCCTTTCCAGAGCAGGTATGGATTTTCAAAATGCAAAGGCTTTTGTGTATGGAAATGGAAGAACAACCACTTTAGTTCTAAATACTCTTAATTAAAACTGTGTGATTGATATGAAAATTTTTGTTTTTTCTAGAGTCCAGTATGTTGTCACTGAATAGCTGAGTTTTGCAAGTAATATTTAAATTAGATTTAATAACAGTATGTTTTTTAAATTGCTTTAATAAATATTATTTAGTAGGATATGGTATGATAATAATTTCTAATGAAAGGCGATTGAGAACTTCCAAAAATTGGTAATTAAACCTGATTTAAATTTATTCTGTCTGTTGACATATAAACTGCCTATCACAAGCCATAGCCTCCTCCACAATGTTTTTGTGTTCCCATCTACTTTTAATTACATAAATTATTGTATTTTTAGTTCACCTTTCAAAGTTCCGTATGTATCAAGGGTACAGTGTATTATACACGACAAGTGATACAGGGTATTTTCATCAAATCCAACAATACTTGTTCATAATTACTTTTTAATCGTGTAAATGACTTACTATCATTAGATGACAGTAACGTTATCTCTTCCTACTGAAAAATACATTATGGGAAAGAAACTACTGAAGTGAGTTAGAACTTAAGGAGCTCTTGGCTCCTACTTTTAGAGCTAGGAGTTTTGTAATTCTGGTAAAGGAGTAATGTCAAAAGCTCATGAGTTCCTTGGAAACAGAGAGCCAGAAGGAAATTAAATTATTAATCTGTGGCTAGTACACTAGGTCTAACAAAAGCCTTCAGCTGTGTTGATTTCTTATTTCCATCTAGCTCCAAGTGAGCCAAGTCATGGCTGATTCTCACCTTCTGGTTGTTAATTGGCCATGTTTGGTGAGCTAGTCAGCAGTCTTTCTTTTATGTGGATATTTTATAAGAACCGGGCAGTCCACCGAAACTGGAATGTTTACTAAACTCTTTTGTTTTTATATAAACTTGCACCACTGAAAGTATTCACATTTTCAAAAGAAGCATTAACTTTGGGACTGCTGGAGGCCTCAGGCTGTCAATGACCTCTGGCTGTAAGGCAGGGTTGCTGTGCTGTGTAGCCTACAGTATGGAAGCTGGGAGAACTTGGAGAGCTACAGCTTGACAAATCTCTCTGTGTTTTTATGTTCAGGGCCCTTTGATAGGGGACTTGAATTTTGTGGCCTGTTAGGTCTAGTCTCCAAACCTCAGGAACAGTTTTGGTGATGCCTTAGGGAAATGGAGAAACCAATTGTTCGGTTTCATCTCACTACCAAAATTTCGGACAGAAGTAAATTATTTTCCCTTGCCTATGTATAATAGTGTTTTATCTGTGCAAGATGCTGATGTTTGTAATTAGCCTTTAAAAGCAGCAAATCCTCTTCAGAATTTTTCAGTTTCCCACAGCACAAATGTTTTGAATTTTCATTACCTGTAATTGTCTGCAGTTGTCTTTGTTCAAGGAAGAATACAGAGGTTAAAAGTGTTGATTCACTGTGTATTTCTAGAGCTGCTTGATTGAAAAAAAAATCAACAATTGATGAGAACACCTTATTTTTGAAAAATTCATTAAGATGTTAAAATGCTTCAGTTCAATTAAAATAAGAATTGTATTTCAAATAGTTATAAAGTTGATTTTTGAAAAGAATCCTTTATTTCCGTTTTTTTTCTGGCTATGTCATATAACAATAAGTCCCACACTGAGCACATTATGAATGATGGTTGGGGAAAAGGTCAGAAAAAATAAACGTTGCTCCTGTGTTGTTGTCATCTGATGCCAGTGAGTGTTTTTTGTACTGCAGTTTTGGAAGCATAAGTACTGAGAACAGTACCCAGAAAAGTGAGCACCTATGGACCAGCTAAAACAGTGCAATTCTGTTCGAAATTCCAGCAGAACTGATGGGGAAGAGGAATTACTTTGAGGTTCAGGTGTTGGGCATGGAACAATGTCAGCTTTTATTTTTATATAATGCAAAGCTTTCATTTTACCTAAAGAATAATATTATTAGGATTGATATTAAAAAAAAAATACACTTGATCCCCTAACTCCCAAGATATTTCAATGTTTTGCCCTCATTTTTGACTTATGACTGTATTTCAGAATCCCAGCATTTTGTACTGGATGGAGTTCAATTTTTTTTAGAAGGAGATTGCTATTTCCTGTTCGCATTTCCCTGTCTGCTGTGTCTCAGATACATGATTTGAATGTCCTGTAAATCAGCATAGGACACTGGTGTAATAAACTATTGTAACTAATTTGCTAAGTTAAGCAAGGCGGGTGCTGTAATAAACTATTGTAACTAATTTGCTAGGTTGGGCAAGGCAGGTACATTACACTTGAACGATCTGTAAAAGTTAAGCAATTAAATGTAAAGTGTGCCATTCAGATTGGAACACTGTAACCCTGTCTCAGAAACCCCACCTTGAGCTGACATGTAACTGCTGTTTGAAGAAAAGCCCGCCAAAATGATGAGATCATGAGGCTTCTGAAAGATCCTATAGGAGAAATGCGTGCCAAGAGACCAAGGCTTTGAGACTTTCAGAAAACCCAATAGGAGGAGGACACACACCCCAGCAACTCAAATGACACAATGGAAAAGAGCAGGAAAACTATCTGACGGGAGGAGACTGGTTAAAGACGATGGCACAAGAGTATAAAACCCGTTGCTTTTCGGACCTTGGTGTGCATCTGGAAGAGTTGCGGCTCTCCATGCACCCAGAGCTGCTTTGGCTATTGCTTCCCACCCTAAATCGATTGAACCCAAATAAAACTATATATTCTTATAAAAATTGGCTTTGTATGATTATAACACTGGTCTCCCACTCACTGTTCTATCATGATTGTTTAGTATTTAGTCAAATGACTGTTTAAAACAATGTGTATTTAACATATTTTTCTACTCTTTTTCTTGTTGAATGTGGGAAAAAAAAAAAAGTGTGAAATGATAACTCTCAAAACTCCATAATTAAATCAATAAACAAATAGAGAATCATTAACTTTTTATTTTAAAATTTATTTCTGTAAAAATCATTGTTGCAGACAAACCATGATGCGGGAGAGGGACTACACAGTACTACTGATGACACTGATACACAGTTGGTATGTATCTCAGAAGATGTTTAGTTTTTCTATAGTGAATAAACTCAAGATACATAAACTACTCTTTCTGTGAAATTGCAGTCTTTTCTTGGCTTTCAGTTCTTGCACTGAGATGGGAATGATGAGTTCCAAATTCTTCAGATAAAAACCTTGAAAAAATAATTTAGAAATTTTTATTCAAGTTTATTTCTATAGTCAGTAGACATCTCTGCTGATAGTTGGGATGACAGTCAGTGGGAGGTATCTGTCCCTTAATTTTGTCCCTATAGAGCCTGAGTATGTAGTTGAGGTTACAGTTTCAGAGGTGCTGGATTTTTTACAGAAGACAGCTTCCCTCACTCTTCACTGCCCTGGCAGCTTGTTACTTTGCATATAGCATATCTCACTGCCTCTTCTGTTGTTTCTTTTTTATAGAATTTATGATGTGTACATCATTTGACTGACACTGTTATGGTGTGGCCTCTCAACCATGAATCTTGATAGTGATAAGAATGTAAAAAGTTTTGAGTGGTGATAAGTGCTAGGGGTAGGGATAACCAACATCTGGCTTTGCTGCTGAAACCATCCTGTGGTAAAGTTGAACAGCTACTAAATTTTCAGGTAGATAAAGCTTTGGAAAAGGAATCCTACTTAGCAGAGACAAAACCATGGTATCTATTCTTCCTTACTGGGAATAATAATGGATACTCACTATCTCACAGGAAAAAAAAAAAACACAAAAAACCAAAACAGTGGGTGGGTAAATGTCATTGATAAAACAGTCTTGCTGGACAACAGCTATAACAAGTGGGAAGAAAATGTGAAGAAAAATCAGGGAGAACAGAATGAACAGAGAAGTGGAAGTAATCTCTACTTACACCGAATTTCCTTCTTACTGCTTCTTCTTTCTTGAAGGAAAACTTGACTGCAACATCTAGGGGCAGGATAAAAGGCTGTCTACATTTTGCTCTTCTCCAGCTAATCAGTACAGCACAGGACATTATACTCAGTCTCATTCTTTCAGTGTTTGCTCAGCAGATCAAGGTAGTAGGTTAGTGTCAAACATGTAAGGGAGTTTTTGGAGACTGGATTTCTTTTATGATTTAAAAAGACAGTAGCTCTAAGTAAAGTCCTAAAGAAACACTTTTTCCTGGATTGTAATGTATGTTAAATTTGTGCTATCAGAAAGCCAGAGCAATGTAGAAAGCTATATTAACCTTTTTAAAACAAGCCAGAATATCTGTTAAGACTGGAGGTATAATGATTACTTTTGCAGTGACTTGCCATATCAAGGTTAGCACAGTCTTAGAAGTCACAGATCCCATGGTTTTACTTTTGTTAATTGAATACTTTTTTTTTTTTTTCCTGTGAAAAGTTTCCATGGACACACTGTTATCGTTACTTTTTTGCCTACTTCTCCTCCAGACAGTGTAAGGATTTTCTGTGCTGTTCTTTGCCATGATGAGAAACTCTGAAAGCCTAGCTGCACTAGACACACTGAGACATGTTACTTGTACCACACAGTGAGATGCTTTTCTGGCTTTATTTTCCTTACCTTTTCCTCCTCGATACAGGAATCCTGTGTTGGCTCACAAACACTCATGTTCTTCTGCCAATTGTTTTGTGTCTGGTGCCTGAGGCAGAGAAGTTGCCCTTTTCCAAAGCTAGGAAGATACTTGACATCAGCACGTTTGGCAATGCATCTTGTTTTGGAATCATCTGTAGCTCCCTACCACTTCATACCACCAGTTTGTTTGTAGAACACTGATTTTACTGTTGCCAGTTTTGTCTGTGGATAGCCAAGATACTGCTTATTATATAAAGAATTGTGGCCAAATTTTATCTTCATCTGTGGTAGTAGGATAAATAACAACACCATTTTTGACTGAACTTTTGAAGGACATTTACTCTCTTCCAAATCGACCATGGACCTGGTGACATCACAGAAAATTAGTCAAGGCTTCACTGCTAATCCTGTCTCCTGGCTGCTTTACACAGTATACCAGTGTTAAAGCTCTAAAATATATTTGTGAGTAGAAATGTATTACAAAATGGGTTTGCCCACTTTGCTGAAAAAAAATCTATACTTGGAAGTTTCAGAAGCTCTTAGGAAAAGCAATGGAATATTCTTTTCCTTACTACTGATTAATCGTTTATGCTTGGTGGAAACTCAAATTTCTGAACTATTATATTCTTAGACCTGATTGTATGTTTAAATATCAAATGCAAAAACTATGTTAAAGAAGAAAATGTTCAGAACATGGGACTGAACTACAAGAGACCAGGAATGAGTAAACTATGCATACTAGTGATACCTATTTTACACTCTTGTGCTTCTCTAGATGTGGTATGGACTATGGATTTCTCTGCATCATCATCTAGCAGTCTCAAGGTATTTTGTTTAGTATTCTGTGACACTGAAAAAGTCATTGTATAACTTGCTTTTAGTCAACTACATGCATGTCATGCATGTAAAATATGCACTCATACTAGGTCAGACTACAGTCTGGCATAACGCTTTCTGAACTGTAGTTTGAGTTGTAAGTCTTTTATTTTGGAAAGATTATTGGTTTAAAAATATTCATTGCTATAATATGCCCTTAAAACAGCTCTAAGAGCCAAATTCACAAATAAGGGTTACATTTTTGAAAATCTGTGGTCTAGCAGAAATCATGTAAAATGGAAATCAGCTCAAATTTTTGGATTAAATTTTTTTGTTTCAGCTGTAAAGTCCAAGTTTTGTTCCCATACATGCATGCATTTTTCATTTTGATTTCTGCTTTTTAAATAATTGAATAATTAAACTGCATGCTACATAATTCCAATTAATTATTTGTCACCGTTTTTACAAAAAGTGGTCCCATTTTCACTGCCTCGATTTAATAAATACCAACAGCACTAAAATCATTACCTAAAAATGAACTTGTTTCATAAATGTACCAATTTATATTTTAATACAATCAGTGTCCTAATGGAAAAGTCAGGCAGGTGTTAGTTTTATTGTGCAAATCCTCTTTACAATGTATATTCCTTGATTTGAAATCTAAGGTGCTTTAAAAGTATTGTGAAATTGGAGATATAATACCTCAGCTAAAATCTGGAGGCTTAAGATTTGTTCTTCTTCACCCCATTGAGCTTTGTGTAGTAAGTAATGGAAAATGCCTTTTCATTAGTGCAGTTGATAAAGTTAAAACTTTTCTTGATTAATATTCTCTTGCAGAAATCCGGTACGGCTATGGATTTGTGCTACGGATGTGTCTTGGTGCTTATAATTTCTTTTGTACTAAAGATACAGCTGATAAGGATTTTATTTAATAAGGATAATTGTTGTTGAAGGGTTTGCATGTTTAATATTCCTTAGGTATCTCTACTGACAAATCTAAAAAATGTGAGAATCTCTGATACTTGACGATGACCTTCAGTGATATTACAGGGATTTATGCAAGTCTTATTCAGGTAAATGGTGCAAGGAATACGGTATTTCATTGTTCTTGTGTTGATACGGCATATAAAGATAAGGCCTGCAGATGGTGGGTACTATGGACAACTGTATGAATCTAAGTTTTCTTTTTGGCTCTGCTGATGATTTAACACAGTGAAGTAGATGGCACCCTTTAAAATCCATATAAATCCTACTTAAAAGAATTTTGGAAGCAGTTCAATATTCTGATTGTATTCTAAGTCATTTTGGGATAGTCAGTTAACTGTTCCACCAATTAATGTAAATTTTAACAGTAACAAGCACTGGACATGCATCCACTTTGGGACATACTGACTATATGTATACAAGTTAAACATGTGTGGGAACTTCCCTGGACATTGAGATCAGCTGGTAAGAAATGGCACCTTTTGATGTTAGTCTTAGCTGCCTCAACAGGGAGTCCATGTGGTCTGTCTGCTGGGAACAGTCCCCAGAATATATTAACCCTTAATCCATGTCCAGGAATTGTTTGGGACACTGCTAGCAAGACTTCAGTCTAGAATTATGCCAGAGCCTTATTAAAGAAAATTATATAAATGGTAGTCTCCCGATGCCAGGAGATGTTCTGCAGCACTGTCTCATATTTTTTAAAAAATCTGGCTTTTCTATCACAATTACTCTTGGACAGATTGCTTGTTGCAGCAGGACGTCTAGGTTCCTTAGTGAGAGAAGAATACATGTAAAGATTTCTGAAAAGAAAAAGAGAACATGTATGATTCATGAAATTAAAGAACTCAAACGGAGAAAATAGAGTGATACGAAGGAGAAAAAGGTCAGTCAGATAATCTGTATCTGGACCTACACAACAAGTGTATAATTATTTGTATATGCTAACACACTGCTTCTGAGTATTAGCAGAAAAGAGTTCTGCTGATGCAAGGGGAGACCCTCAGCTAGGAGACTTGTCTTCATGCATTTCAGTGGCTTCATTTGCTTCAGAGTGAGGGATCTGAAGACCAACTCTGTTCTCTGTTGGTGACTACATCCTCCAGTGCTGATGACACATTATTCAACATTGCATGGAATATTCAAAAAATGTTAAGACATTTTCATGCTCACAGAAGCCCTATGCCTAGAAGTGACTTTAGATGCTGCATGACAAGTCAGTTGGATTATGTATACTGGCTTCCTCAGATAAGGCAGGAAGAAGGACTCCTTCCGTATGCATGAACCATCAGTGTCAGAGTTAATGGAAGACACAGATTTTCTCTGAAAATATTACTTAGCTATTTTCTCAAATAGACATCAAAGATCCACCGGGGATGGTTGCCCAGATCCTGTAAGGTCCTGAAACACCATTGAAATCAACAAGAGATTTAAAGTCTAAAGATCTTGCTGAAGTTCTGTGTGATGCTATTTCCACTAATCCTTTGTTAACAAATTTAAGACATTCACAGAAATTTAAGGGTTGACACTTTGCAGGTATACAGAGTCATTATCTTAAAATATTTGTTTTCCCTCCTGCTGCCTTTCTCATGGTTATCTGAACTCTTTAGGTACTGTTTTATATCCAAGAACTTGTAATTATTTTTAAATTCCACAGCGGTCATATCCTCCACTAAGTTTATGTTTAACTTTTTTCTCTCCAGGTGTCATTTCATCAGTGAGTAAAATTTGGTTGATATTAGCACTGAGATGCATTAGCTGATTCAGGGACATATTTCTATTTTCCAGTGATTTTTTTTTTTCCTAAAATAATTGATTTTTAATATTTAAAACAGAACAATCCATCGTGGGCTGATCAGAACTTTGATCCTGATTTCATCCCTGATCACTTTGGCATTGATTTAACATTAGTCTTACCTTACCAGGCAGACTGGGATAAACATGTGGTGTGCATTCATCTTTGTTAAAAGATGAATGAATAAGACAGGCTTTAAAAGCATTTTAAAGAGCAAGGTGCTGGAACTGCATTCTCAATCTGCATTCTTTCCTGCTGTTTTATGGGATGTACTGAAAATGTGCTTTTTAGAGGTCAGATGTAAGGATGTAAGCCATAAATTAAAAGACCTGTAGTATAAGTTCAAGAACTAGTCCATTTCAGCTACAGACACCCTATTCCTTTGAAAATTATGACTCATCAAAAGCAAGAATTATATCTCATTTCTAGAACTCCAGCTAGCTTAACTCTTATCCATTTGTGGATTGGGCTTTGCCATTTATCAAAAATAAAATAAAAAAAACCCTCAACTTCTTTGTTCGGTTAACTCAGGAAAGAGAAGTGCAACATTCTAGAATAGAAATTATCTAGAAGAGGTCTTACCTAATTGTAAGTGTATACAGGGGCTTTGTGATACACCTTCATCTTTTATTCTCCAAAATATGCAATTGGCAGCCAATGGATAGATGTATGACATTTTCTCATTAGCTGCCCAGTGTCATCTTTATGTGAGGAAAAGAGAAGAAATTAATGAATTCCTTGGAAGCATTGTGAAAAATACACAACAACAGGAAAGAGTACTCAGCATGTTCAAGCAAGCGTGTCTAGCATGATGGCAAAAAAGTGCTCACTGAAATACTAGGTCTGAAAATTGCCTGGCATTCCCGGAGGAACTACCTCTTTGTCAGTATTCCCATTCTCAGGTGAAAAAAAGAGATTCAGAGATATGTGTTTCACATTCCATCTTCTTTATAAGTGCCACTGAGTATGTTTTTCTAAACTAATAAGAAAAGATCCTGAGCTTTTGTTGTTAAATTAACAGAAGCAGACAGGTTAGGTTTAAAATTATTTCTTTGTGGACATTAAATAATGTTAGAGAAACAGTGAGATTATGCTAAATAACATTTCCTTGAGCCTGTCACTACCTTTTTCCTCTGCTACACGAAGCTGTTTTTCCAGCAGACAGTCTTGTACAATATATATAGAATGGGGATTTGAGTTACAGTGTAATGTAAGATTACATTTGGCACTTGGATTAGGGCCCTTACTTCCAATTCTCCTCTGGTTTGCTCTAAAAAACTAATAAGTATGTGTCAGATCCTTTTCTTTTTTACAGAGGTTTGTGACAGGGATAAACCATATTCTCCTGTTATTCTTGTTAGCTGAAGGCTCAGTGATCACGTGCTCTATGGTTTCCCTCATTTATTCAGCACTGTATTGCCTTCAGTTGTGTCTTGATTGATTTGAAGTTACTTTAACATTTGTAGTCCACAGAGAAGATTAGAACATTTCCATCTGTCTTTTGAAGACTTTCTCTTATGATTTCAAGTATGACAGGACAGTCATGGCATTGTAGATCTGGAAGAAAAATCAGCAACTGACTCATTAAATGGGAATTAGGCAGAAAGTAGTTACCAGAAACCAGGACCCGGAAAGTCATGGTCAGCTGTTGCCTGAGACTTGCAACATGTAAACTTTATATATACAGAGTTTTATTATCTTTGACACTGAGCACACACTCAGTAGAATAATGTAGTCAATTCTAGGGTGG
This sequence comes from Athene cunicularia, assembly GCF_003259725.1. Taxonomy (NCBI): domain Eukaryota; kingdom Metazoa; phylum Chordata; class Aves; order Strigiformes; family Strigidae; genus Athene; species Athene cunicularia. The sequence continues at coordinate 35,466,959 of NW_020799091.1, read as the reverse complement.
GATTAATCTCATCCTAAAATAAAATGAACCAAAGTAGGTGAGATGAATCATGCCACAAAAGTGTCTTTATTGGTCCATTAAGTGTGCAGGGCATCTTAACAAATATCTCAGATGACAACATTGAATGTTAGTTGAGATGAAGCCCACCTCTTCATACACTTCCTTTTAGTTTTCCGAGGGATTAAATATAGGGTGCATTCTCAGAGCATGCATAACAGACTGAAAAGACTGGCCACTGCATAAATGCAGCAAAGTCTGCCACTTTCTTCAGAAGAAGGGTCTAGTTAGTGTCTTTGTGCCATATATCATAAAAGCCTAGTAGCCATGGTAATCAGCAGTGGAAAACTAGTTTTGAGATGGCTCTAGTGATGCAATCCTCTTAAAGTATTTCCTTGCAAGATCACTAAACGAGGAAGAAATGGAGACAGAAGACAGCAGAACTGTTTCATACGACCTAAAGAAAGGGATATTTGCAGTAGTTCTGTAATAAAAGATCTCTCTTTTCCTCTGCTTACACCTAATGTATCATACACTCAGCGGTGGACGAGTTAAGATTTTAATGGCTGATGTATTTGAAATCCATTGTTAAATATTTTAAGGAATAAACTTGATAGTTCATCAGTTTCACGTATTCTCACTTTCCTGAAACACTTGTTTTTGCACTACTGAAAACTGTATTAGCTCTATTCTTATTATTTCTATTAAGTTTATAAAGGTGTTTCAAGATACTGATGGCATACTGAATCTGGCAAGTCAACAAATTGTTACAGGACTGGTTCCACAAGCTAGGGGTTTGGCTACTTAGATCATGGTAGTCATTTTGAGAAACCTGGTCCCTGGTGGCTGATGGGTTCTGTCGGAGAAGGGCAACAGCATCTTTGGCCATAGGCTTGCCAAGCTGGTGAAGAGAGATTTAAAATAAAGTTGCTGCGGGAGGGGAACCTCAATCCATTCCACTCCTACCAGTTTGAAGCCAGTGCCAACAATAGATGTCCAGTCTGGAGAGGGATCACAAATCAGCAGGAGAGCACCTGGAGAGCAGCACAAAGGAATTCCAGCCACTAAGTCAGCCTCAACAGGGGCCCAACTTAAATGCCTCTATGCAAATACATGTAGCAGGGGGAGTAAACAATAGGAGCTAGACACTTGCACACTCTTGCACGTCTATGATCTTATTGACATCATAGAGACATGGTGGGATGGGTCCTATGTCTGGAGTGTTGGAATGGAAGGATACAGACTGTTTAGGAGGGACAGGCAGGGAAGATAAGGATAAGGTGTTGCGCTCTATGTCAATGACTAGCTGGAGTACACAAAGCTCTGCCTGGGTATGAGTTGAGGAACCGACTGAGAATTTATGGGTCAGGATTCAAAGGAGAGCAGAGATAGGTGAATATATAGTGGGGGTCTGTTACAAGCCACCCAACCAGGAAGACCAAGTGGATGAGGCCCTCTACAGATGGATAGGAGCAGCCTCATGCTTACAAGTCCTGGTCCTCATAAGGGACTTCAGCCACCCCAATATCTGCTGGAGGGACAACACAGCAAGGCAGGAGCAATCCAGGAGGTTCCTGGAGTGTGTTGATAATAACTCCCTACTCTAAGTGACAGAGGAGCCAATGAGGAGAGGTGGAATGCTGGACCTTGTTCTCACCAACAAGGAGGGGTTGGTGGGGAGTGTGAATCTCAAGGGCAGCCTTGGCTGCAGTAACCATGAAATGGTGGAGTTCAAGATCCTTAGGGCAGTGAGGAAGGTGCACAACAAGCTCTCTATCCTGGGCTTGAGGACAGCAGACTTTGGCCTCTTCAGGGATCTGCTTGGCAGAGTAACATGGGATAAAACTCTGAAGGGAAGAGGGGCCCAAGAAAGCTGGTTAATATTCAAGGATCACCTCCTATAATTGCAGATAACTTGGGAGGAATACAGAGAAACTTAGAAGCATCCAGTGATCGGGTTAGGAAGGCCAAAGCTCTGAAGGAATTACATCTGGTCAGGGATGTCAAGGGCAACACTAAAAGCTATAGGTACATTGGTGATGAGACTAGGTAAAATATGGGTCCTCTGCAGAAGGAAATGGGAGACCTGGTTACCGGGGATATGGAGAAAGCTGAGGTAGTCAACAACTTTTTTTCTCAGTTTTTACCAGCAAGTGCTTCATCCACACTGCCTAAGTCACAGGAGGCAAAGGAAGGAACTGGGAGAATGAAGAACCGCCCACTGTGGGAGAAGATCAGGTTCAAGATGATCTAAGCAACTGAAAGTGCATAAGTCCATGGGACCTGATGAGATCCATCCACAAGTTCTGAGCCAGCTGGCAGATGAAGTGGCTAAGCCACTATCCATCATATTTGAGAAGTCAGGGCAGTCCAGTGAAGTTCCCGCTGATTGGAAAATGGGAAACATAACCTCATTTTTTAAAAAGGAAAGAAAGGAAGACCGGGGGAACTACAAGTCAGTCAATGTCACTTCTGTGCCTGGCAACATCACAGAGTGGATTGTCCTCGAAACTATGCTAGGGCACATGGGAAATAAGGAGGTGATTGATGACAGCCAACATGGCTGGTGGATAAGGGAAGAGCAACTGACATCACCTACCTGGACTTGTGCAAAGCATTTCACACCATCCTACATGACATCCTTGTCTCTAAGTTGGAGAGACATGGATTTGATGGATGAACAACTCAATGGATAAGGATTTGTCTGGATGATCACAGTCAAAGAGTTGCAGTGAACGGCTTGATGTCCAAGTGGAGAGCAGTGATGAGTGGTGTTCCTCAGGAGTCAGTATTTGGTTCAGTGCTGTTTAACATCTTTGAGACCGGGACAGTGGGATTGAGCACGTTTGCTGACCACTGACCACTGCTCTGTTGCATTTAACATGCTGGAGGGAAGGGATGACATCGCCATCCAGAGGGACCTTTACAGTCCTGAGAGCTGGGCCCATGTGAACCTCATGAAGATCAGCAAAGTCCTGCACATGGGTCAAGGCAATTCCAAGCACAAATACAGGTTGTGTGGAGAATGGATTGAGAACAGCCCTGAGGAGAAAGGCTTGGGTGTCTTGGTTCCCATGAAGTGAAACATGACCTGGCAATGTGTGGTCACAGCCCAGAAAGTGAACCGTATACCTTATTCCTGTATTATATTAATTTTTATTACAATTATTATAATATTTTAGTCCTTAAACCATTCTTATCTCAACCCAGTAGTTTTACTTTTTTCCATTCTTCTCCCTACCTCACTGGGATGGCGGGAGTAGTGACCAAGCAGCTGTGTGGTGCTTAGCTGCTGGCTGGGTTTAGACCAGGATAGGTTTTTTTGGCACCCAACATGAGGCTTGAACCTATTCCCTGAGATTAAGAGTCCAGTGCTGTACCAACTGAGCTAACGAGGCTCAAAAGGAGTATGACCAGCAGGTCGAGGGAGGTGATTCTCCCCCTCTACTCCTCTCTGGTGAGACCCCACCTGCAGTACTATGTTCAGCTCTGGGGACCCAAACATAAGAATGTGTCACATCCCACTCAGAAAAGGGAGACAAGTGATTTTAGATTTGTAAATGCCCAGTGAAGTAGACAATGGTGAGACAAATCTCAAAGTTCATGCACAGACATTTATTAATTTCTCACAATGTACTAACTGGATACATGATAATTGGCTAAGTATATAAGTATATTGCAAGTGATACAGTACACCTTGTTTTACTTAATGGTAATAAGGGAAAAGGGGAAAAAGGAAAGGAGAGAATAGAGAAATAGAGATCACTGGTCCGGATTCATGAGAGATGATTTCATCTTCTTCACTTCTATCACATCTTCTTTTTTCTTTCTATATTTCACTCCTCACCCCTCCTCAATTTATATACACTATCCTTGGGTCCCTCCCCTAGGCCAACCTATTTATCTACATATCCCATGTATGGGGAAGGGTAAGGTGTTTCATGGCATTATGTTTCATGACATGATTTTGTTAACATATTGATACATTGATAGCATATTGATAACATTAGCATGTTATAATGAAGCAAAGGTCGTTCACTGGACAGATGGCCCTTAAAACTTTACAAGATGAGCAGAACTGTCCTGTCTCCACAAGACTCCCTCCTCCAGCTGCATCTTGTGATATTCAGGCAGTCTCATCAGCTTCAGCCTCCACCTTATCCACCCTGTGACTACAAGTGTTTGAGATATTCCTTGTCTTAGAGGACCTCCATTCCCCCACCATCCCTTATCTCTTCCTCAGGCTGTTTTTCTCAGTCCCTGTTTTGGGGGAGTTACAAGTCATCTCTCACAGAAGGACATGGACCCGCTCAAGCAGGTCCAGAGGAGGGCCACAAAGATAGTCAGAGGGATGGAACACCTCTCCTATAAAGACAGGCTCAGAGAGCTGGGGTTGTTCAGCCTGGAGGAGAGAAAGCTCCTGGGAGAAGTTATAGCAGCCTTCCAGTACATAAAGGGGGCCTACAAGAAAGCTGGAGAGGGACTTCTTACAAGGGCATGCAGTGATAGGACAAGGGATAATGGCTTTAAACTGAGAGAGAGTAGATTTAGATTAGATATAAGAAAAATGTTCTTCATGGTGAAGACAGTGAGACACTGGAACAGATTACCCATAGAAGTTATGGATGCCCCCTCCCTCTGGAAGTGTTCCAAGACCAGGTTGGATGATGCCTTTAGCAACCTGGTCTAGTGGAAGATGCTGGGAAGGGAAGGAAGGTGGGTTGGAACTAGATGACCCTTAAGATCCCTTCCAACCCAAACCATTCTATGATTCTATGACACAGTGAATCACATTTGCTCTTTGTTGTACAATGAAAATGGATTGTTTCCTACAAGAAGCTAAAGCAGTTAATAGTTTTAGAGTGAAGATGTAAATAATTAAGGTTTGAATGATGTGATGTTATGGCTTTGGGCTGTCCCACTTGCTGTTAGGAAAGAATCAATGAACTAGTTTAACCTCACGATTTATGGTATCATCACACATCTCTTAGTTTGCTCTTCTGCTACTAAATATCCGTGGAATATTGCTCTGCTCCCTTATGCCTGAGTAACTATGTGCTGAAAGTGGATTAGCATATAATTGTTACTATCATGATGCCAATACAGCCTTCTGGAATCTTTTTAAATGTTTTGTTATTTACAGAGAAGTAAGTAATTTTGACAAAGAAGTAAATCCCTTAAATGGTTTTATCCTTTCCATACCCATTTATTAAATCAATAGATTTTCAGAAACTGTGTAGGGTTGTTCATCCATGGTTCTACTTGAAGAAAGCCCATGTGATACAAACCAAGAAGCATCAGAGATGTTTCAGGGAAGAAAAAAAAAACAAAACAAAACCAAACCAAAAACAACCCAAAGATAGACAAACCCTTACATCCATTGGCTTTGATCTGTCGATTTTGTTGTTGTTTCTGTGATTCTACAAGTATTAGCAGGTTGCAGTGACAGACACAACAACATAAGGTACTTATGGATAGGTCAGCATTGATGGCTATAAGCTGGTGTTATTCTTTACATCTAGTGGATTACTGAATGACATCCCTCGTTTTATTGCATCTCTTTGAGTACTCTATTACTGGTGATGTTTTCTGCTTTTTCAAGCCTTAATTCTGGGTTTGGCTAAAGCTTCTGCATGCCAGCTGTGGTAGCGAGTAGATTGATATCACAGACTGTTACTCATTCTCCCCAGTAATGATTCTGCCTTAGAAATAATCTGAGTAGGATTGATCTCACTTAATTTTGGGCATCTACCTTTGAGACCATCACCACTTCTAGGACATGTCAATGTTTGAGTTTAGATGTCTTCATTAAGATGAGTTGCACACTCAAAGTGGTTATTTGTATCTATAGAATATGTGGGTTTAGGAGCTTCAATGAGGATATTTCCTTAGTAAAAATTTAGTTTTAGACTGATGAAATTGCCTTAGTGAGTCATTACTTAGACTATTCTGAGCTGCATAAGAGGCTCACAGGTGGCTGTTGCCAGGATCTGTTAGCCCGGGAACTGACTACTTAGATGGCATCAACAGGAAGGAGAAGTGAAAGACGCATTAAATATTGAACCTAGTCCAGAAATTATCTGGAGTGGCAGAAAGTAGAAAAAAACAAATCAGCTCATTGTTTCTACCATCAAGACCACTTCAGGACTTTTGTCCAGTTGAGGTACATCTATACCGGTAAATAAGGCCATTCCAGGAAAATAGTCCTGAGTACAGAAACTTGACTGTCTCTACTGCTGGATTGTTGAAGAGGTCTTGGTATAGTTTTGGCCCGTGCTGACAGGTTTTAGATAGGGGGAGTCTCAAGCCAGGAACTGAAAGTCCAATATGCAGTTTGGATATGGATGCCTTGTTTTGGGCAATAGGCAAGTCTGATGATGTATTTGTAGACCATTTGGTGCCAGTTGCTCTCAGTGCTAGAGAATACTCCTGATCATGTTTAATTTTACTAGTATAGATGTATCTGGAGTCGATACATGTATTAGTTCCTCACAAAGTTAAATTGACCACATTACCTAAAGTTTTCCAGAAAGTTTAACTGTTCTGTATTGTAGAAGCCTTCTGTATTCACTGTCATTAGAACGATACCATATTTGATTATTCTTCTCATTTGTGTGCCCTTTGCCTGTTTTTCCTGTGCAGATTGAGAAGAGCAAATGCATCTCAAAAAAAGCACTGGTTTGTCATAAAAATAGTGTCCACTGATAGGAAAAGCTGTATGTACAGAAAGAAGTCATGTTACTCTGGCCACACAGAGTTTCTCCTGTGTTATGGCATGAGCCACTGTTTCTCCTACTACCCATCATCCTTTTGCACAGGTTGATTTCTGAGGCCCTCATGCTTAACCCTTAGAGTCTCCCTTTATCAAAAAGGGAAATACAGTCCTTTGCAACCACAAATCTGTCAGAATTCATTACCACTGTACCTACAAAACTGTAACCTCTGGGAGATTATTTCAACAAAAATTTTAAAAAGTTTCATAACAGTTGGCAATATCCAATCACAAATAAGATTTAGTGTCATGCTGCATATTTACATAACATAAAAATCTCTCAAGTAACACTCATTTGTGAAAGATGGAGCTTCTATGAGCAATTATCGGTGACCCCTTCTTGAATACACCAATCAAATTAGCATTTCTCAGGACAAAAAAGTACATTTTTTAAACAATAAAAAGAAAAAGGAAGTAGTCTCAGAATAGAAAACCATAATGAGTGTCAGTAGTTCTCCCAGTGGGAATTATTCATGATTATGTCAACCTTTTTCAGACAAATTCAAATTCTGAGAGAGAGAATGAGACCCACAGAACTAGGAGCAGAAATTTTCCAGTCCATTTCTTAAAAATAAATGTATTGGTCTGACAAGTGAGTTAAGGATTCAGAATCTGGCCTAGGAGTGGTAGACAGCTCTTTCTAATGTCTAATTATAGGCAATGACATATCTGCCAGGACAAAACCCCAAAGGAGACAGGTGAAGCATTTAACATTCAGTATTGAAAATGATGAACCAGTTATCTGTCTGAAATAAATTGGTTTTATTCTGTTTAAGAATTTAGTCCCATGAATTAGATTCTTGTAGTTTTTTCACTCTTTCCTTGTTTGTCTTCGCCCAGCTAAATGGCACAATAAGGAGAACAGAACTTAATCCTTGTTGTGAGTTCCCCTGTAATTCAGAAACCTCCTTATAATTAAGTAATTTTTTTAGAGATTTTATACTCCCAAAATGAATGCTACAAATCCCAGCACTGGCTACAGTTGTGACTTTTCCATTAAATGCACATAGGTTAAAATACAGACCCAGTCCAGGGAGCAAGGATTAGAACCCGTCACTCTTCTCCCTGTTTAGTGCACTAATAATAAGCTGAAGTGTGTTACTCTCTCTTTATAGTTCAATGATTTTCTTTTTTTTTTTTTTTTTTGAGCTTCAATTATCAGAGCATAAAATTAATTTTCGCACTGCAAGCAGTCTGTGAACTTGTGGAACGGCAAAAGATGGACTCTACCAAGTCAAAAAGGGTATCACCAGTATCAAATTTATTTTACTTGTTTTGTATAAAGGGAGGAGTTACTATGACTGACTTTTCCATCTGCCTTTTGTTTGTCTTTAGTTCCATCTACTTGGTTTTAAACAGAATAACCAAAACAAGTATTTAAAAATGTGAACTATGAGCAGATGGGGGTCTTCTTCAGACCCTCTCTTGGTCACTGAGACTCCAGGGAATGGATTGGATTTAGGTATTCACTTCTCATGATGTTTAAAAGCAGTTAGTTTTCTAATTTTGTGTTATAGGTCATGGGTTTTGGGTATCCCAGTATGAGGTGCCGAATTTTTCCTTTGCATTTTATAAGCAAGTAAGTTGTGATGACGTTCATTACTTTGTTGTGTGCCTCTTCTGCTTTGTATCACTGTGAACTATTTTGTCTAATAAATACAATCCTGAAGGTAGTAGACTCAGAGTACTGACATCTGAGTATGTTTTTTTATTTTAACACTAACAGAATTTGGACCTGTTTTTTTTTATTATCTTGCTTTAATTTTATATTAATTTAATTTTTCATTGACTAAAATTTTAAGAAGGTAAAGGTTTGTTACATTAATCGGGACAATTTTGATCCTCTTTTTTGTTAATAAAAACTGAATGCTGTGAGCTAGAATCACTCCTTCCTGCTACTTATGTAGGCAAGGGGAAGCTTTTACTTAGAAGGGAACCAGTGTAACAGTTCTGAGCTTTGTCTCAGTTTGGAGTCACTGCTGAGATGGCAAAGATAATAAGATTACAGGATGTGATCACTAGTATAACAGCAACTCATACAGACAAGATCAGACTTTTTGCAGCCTAGCTCTCACCCATGCTGCCAGTGGGATAAGTGTGACAATACAGAGCTCAGCAAAGGGATGCAGAACACAGATTGTACATTGGAAAAGTAGTTGGGTGTCCCTTGAACCATATGGCCAGAGCTAGACATAATACTGAAGGTGGCAAGTGTAAACCCAGTTCATAGATCTATATAATGTACAACCACATTTGTGCTTAAATTGTAGGCATTTTCTATTCAGAATATGAATACTTTTCCCCAGTATGTTCAGTTCTCAGTCTTAACATGCATCCCTAACTCCGTCATTATTTTTTTCCAGCTTTATGTGACCTTAACTGCCCTCAGCCTGGTCTCCAATCTTAAAGAAATAAAGTAACATGGTGATGTTGATTAGGATCATTCAAGAGGGAGAGGGAAGAAAGGTGTATCTATCACCAACCTAAAGCACCAGGAAGACTGTACTTTTTCTTATCTTTCCGCTTCTCTGGGTCTGGAACAGTACTGTTCTGTCCATCACAGAGATGTGTGATATAGTTTGATAATGTCTTTTATGCTTAGTATAGTGGTCCGAAGGAGATAAAGGAAAAGTCATACAAACAGACAGGAAGGAAGGACTAGATAAAACACCTTTCTGTCTTAATAATTTTTATTATTTTTTCCACATTTACTCTTGATTATTGTATTGGTATCCCTAAATCTGATCTCATTGTTTTTCAGTTTGCAAAAAGTTTATCAATTTATGAATTGTATTAAGACTCTCTCCCTCTTGTCTTGCTCTTTAATGAGTTCTCAGCTTTTTTAAGATCACTTTTCCAAAACTGGGTAAGCATACACAGTTCTGGGTAAGATTACCCACTTCTGTTTATGGAGTCTGAAGGGAGATTCCAGTGGAGTAAGCACCTGGTTAGATGAATTTTTATGGTCCAAGAGCAATGAGGTTCCTTCCTCTCAGCTTGATGACTTTTATTTTTCTGTATGGACAGAACCTAGTACCTCCAAATGATGCATCAACTGAAAAAAAATGAGCACAGGCTCCAGATAGTCAGTACCCTGTCAGTTTGAGTAAACATTTCACCTTTGTTCTGCCTTGTCTCTCAGTAGAATTGAACAAATTGGTATCTCTGAAGACAGAAAACAAGAATTAAGATGGAAAGCTCCTTTGCAAAGGAAGTGATGGAAAGTATGTTCTAAGAACTGTTAAAATTTCTGATAATACTGCAAATAGACAATGAAGGATACAAAGAATGCCAGCTAGACAGAAATGAAATCATGAACATAATATGGAAATATAAAATATAGGAAATTTTAGATTACTGATATAGAACATGTATAAGAAGGAATGAAAAGAAAAGCAAAAAATTGAGGGTCAGCACCCAGTCTTGGAGTGAAAGAAAATGTTCATCTGGAGACTTGTAAGTCTGAAAGGTAGAAACATCATAGGTGGTGCACACTGAACTGGTGTGAATGGAGAAGTGCAAACACTCCTGTCTGCAATGAGTTGAAACAATGGACACAATAAGGCAAATAAATCTTGTTTCTATACTCTCATAGCAGTACAGGAGATTTCACAGAATCACAGAATTGTCTAGGTTGGAAAAGACTTGAAAATCATCCAGTCCAACCATTTACCTAAAAGTGACAGTTTCAAATTTCACAGCCTTGGAGAAGACTACCCACATGTGGGAGTGGTTAAGTACCTTCATATATTTATTGTTAGTTTAAGTATAATTAAAGAAGTGGGCTTATTCACTGTTTTGACTTCTGTACTGTGACACGTCTTAGAAGACAAAACATGGATTTAAAGAACAGTGACTGGCATATAAGATGAAGCTAAAGCAGTATAAGTAAAATACAGATCAAAATGTGTTGGTTGCTGGTCTCTGCTAATTAATTTAGCATCTCAGCTGAAGCACTTCAGTGAGGTCGATTTAATCCTTCTCAGATTTCCTTCCACTGCAATATCTGATTTCCTTTCCCAATGTTATGTTTTCATCTCCACGTTCTTCTGTGAACTGAGGAACTATATAGAGAGCTTTAAGGTCTCTGGATTCGCATGTACATGTCCAAGCTTCCAATCTTGTTTATAGTGTCCCCTACAATAATTCATTTTTGTGTGTATATATGTACAAACACCCTTTCATGGTCTTATAAAAGGCTATATCAATACTTCTATATTATCTTGGATAACATAGTTAAGACATTTACTATTTTCTCAAGGTATTGTCTAACTTAAGCATTCCATAAATGCTATCCATGCTTTTTCTTGAACAAAGTCTTTAGCACACTTGATTGATTTTGTGAGACAGAGAAGAATCTTTTTTTTTCAGTATTTCCTAACTGAATCTTTGGGATCCAGCTCTTCACATGAGTAGAGGGGGAGGAATGAAAAACTAGGACAAGGGGATCATATCCTTTCTGCTCTAATAATTTATGAACCTCTTGGTCTGCTTTAAACAGATTTACATTAAAAAAAGAGGTTTTTTTACTAACAGCTGTGTTGAGGAAAGAGTCTCTAGTTAGTCTGTCCTAAGGGAAACTGTACAAGATTGCAACTTCTCTTAATACATATTTAGCATAAAGGAGAGAGGCACTGAAACTGTCCTAATCTATGGTAAAATAGTTAATCAAAGACTGTGCATTGGATATTCCAGTCTTTGATCAACATTTTATTCCTGTAGAAGTCTAACAAGTCTAAAAAAGATCAGGTTTAGATCCTATAGCTATAGCAGAAGCTAAAAATTCAAAGAAAATTGAGACACAAATTCATTAATGGCCAAGCTTCATTAGTTCTGTCTATGAAGTTAGTTGTTGTTTCAATGAAGCAGCTGGTGATGGGTTAGATCACATTATCACATTCTACTCTATATTAGGAAAGCTGTGAGAAGTTCAATTCTCAGAAGACCGATAATGGGTCATAATTTTCCTGACAGTATTTTAAAAATATCCAACACTGATCTAACTCTCTGCTTGCTGAAAAAAAATTTAATAACACTTTCATGAACTTGTTCATTCTTATTGCTTATCATCAGTTTGTGCTAGGACCTTAGTTTGAATTTGGACTAGTAGTGAATTAAACTACTTTTCATCTGATACAAAATTTATTGCTTGCTTTGATAGAATAAGACTTCTTTCCAGAAAAAGTGAGCATAAATTTACCCACTGCTATGGGATCCTTACTCGTTGTGACAGCAGGAAGTCCAAGAGGGGACATGGGCTACAACTACAGTATTAAAACTGTTAGTCTCAAGAAGTGATTCCTGACTTCTGTGCCAAATGATTCTCAGTGATGTATCCACTCTATTCATGTCTTGCCTTTTCTTGAGCAGACTGATGTGTCCTTTCTATGATGCAATTGGTCCTCGGCTTCTTTGAACCTAATATAATACTTCCATATGTATGTGTGTGTGAGTGTGTGTATGCATGGGTAAGTAGGCGGCTTCAGCTTGCAGAACATGTTCTTTATGCCATGAAACTGATACAAGTTATTCATACCTTATGATATGGCACATGGAATATGAGATTATTTGAAGGTATAAACAGTCTGGCACAGTGCCAGAGGACTTTTTGGTGGGGAGCAATTCAAAGCTTGTTCCAATGTACTTTGAAGCTGTTCCTGGAGCAAACCAGTCTCCCAGAAACAGCGCCAAATCCTGTCCCAAAGGCAAGTAACTGATTTCATAGGTGGTGACTGGATGAATTAAGATTTGTGCAGTAAGGATGACAGGAGAGAAGAAGACTAGTATCTGGTTTTGGCAGTGCAGGAACATTTATTGCCTCTTAGTGAGTAAAGCAGGGACCAAATGGCACTGCTTATGTTACTTAGATCCATGAGGCAAAACAGAGATCCTATCCAGATCCATAATGAAAACCATTAGTGGCATTTGCTGTTCCCTTCCCTGTGCCTGAACATTGACTGGGAGAGTCAGCATAGCCAGGAGGATGCTTATAAAGAATAAGAATGACTGAAGGCCACTATTTGAAATAACGCACTGACCCAGTTTGTCTTACTAGGATGGATACAACCAAAAACTCCATGGTTTTTACAGCTGCTAATTCAGCATTTCTAGTAAGGGAAAATAATTTTGTTTTTAAGGAATAAATATTTAAGACATATATAATTTTAATCAAAATTAATAGATGCATTCAAAATAATTAGATGAGTATACTTGCCTCTTCTCCTAATGGTTTTAAACTGCATTTCTTGAACATCTATTTTTGGGTAATTATTTCAAAATGAAAATAATTTCTATTTCCTTTTAAATGTCTTTCCATTTAATTTTCCTCATTAAAAATACTAAGTAATTTTTACATGTTAAGTAGATTGCTCAAACCTACTTATTATGGGGGGATAAAAGTACAAAACGATACAGAAATGCAATAGTTGCCATGTTGTTACCCATAATCACTTCAAAGGCCAAGAGTAACATACAGAGCACAGATACAAGAGTACGGTTTAAAAACCCTTTAAATGTAGGTTACTTTTTTTAAAAAAGGAGAAAAAAAAATATGGTGAGGAAGGTCTCAAACTTAATTCCTGACAAAGAAAGACACCCATTAGTTATTTTCTGGATACACTTATATGTCTTTTATTAAAATAATAAAATCCACTTGCTTGTGGTTCTTTCCAGCAGATTTGTGTATATCCAAGTACTTAAGGAGTTCATTTGCTTTTTCAGCATATCGACTTGTTGCTTCTGTGTTTACTGTTTGAACAGCAAAATTCCCAGTCTCTGATGAGACTCAGGGCTTAGTTGTGCTAGATGCTCTGTGAACACAGAGCAGCGTCTTTCATCCCACTGGTATAGGATATGGCAGGAATTAATGCTGCCTGGAATTAGAACTGTTAGCTTCATATGTCAAGACAGTTGTGCTAAGGAAAAAAAAGTATATCAGAAAGGGGATGTTATGGGACAATCCCAACTCTTATGTCAAATCATAGCCTCGTTCAGAACACACGACCAACATATTGCCTCAGGTAAAATACCCAGCTCAGTGGAATCTAATAAATCTTTAGATTCAGTTTATTATTTTTCTCCCTGAAGTTACTGTTAGTACTTGAGAGAAAATAAAATAAAAAAAAGTAAAAAAAAAAGGAAGAAAAAATGTCTATATTTTTCAGCCGTGTTGGTAGCCTGCTGATTTTCCATACTCTGCTGTGCTCCCCTGCTCATCTTCTATTCGACTTCAGCAGTTTTAACAGGTGTATGTGGATCATTGGGTTGGCTGCTTTCCATGTGTTCTGATCATGCTTTAGAAGGCGCTCTTCTATCTACAACATTTTGTTTTCTACTGCAAAAATAGGATTGCATTTTCCATTAAAAAGCAACTTTGGCCTTAGAAAGAGTTTACCTAGAAAGCAGCATTAAAAGAATTCTACTGGCTGGCCTTCAATCACCAAAGGATGGAAATTCAGAATTAAAGATAAAACCTGTGAAACCTGAGTTCAGCAGTGCTCTCTGTGGGTAGTCTTAAGGCTATGACAAAGCATAAGTAGGCAGCAGGGCTTTGATTTTTAGCTGTGCTGTCTAGTTTGTTTCACTCCGCAAAGTAATATTCTTTTCATTAAATATTTAATTTGAATTTTCCATGTTTAACTGCAAATTTTTTAACATCGTAAAAAATCTTATGTGCTTGGGACCATTATGACTGTGCTATCAATTTGTGCTAAATCGCCCTTTCTCAATTTTTTCTTTCTTCTCCTTGTCTTTACCTTTCTTCCTCTCTCTTATTTTCCTTTCCCTTCCTTCTTTCCTTTCTTTCTTCCTTCCCTCTCTCTTTGACGCAGCACCTCCTTGGCAACTCTCTCGCTTTCCCCTGTTTCTTCTTCTCACTTTCTCATTCTTTCCTTCCTTCTTCATTTGTTCCCCACCCCTCCTCCCAGTTATTATAATAGGTGTCTGTATGTCCAAAGACTGAAATAAAGTAAGAAAAGGTACGTATTTTAGGAAGTATTGTTCCCCCATTTATTCTCCTGTCTATTTAATTTTCTCCTTACTTTCACTGAAGTTACCTGATCCCTGGATTGGACCTTATTGATAAAGACAGTTTTAAGGTAAGAAAGGTAAGGAGAAAATCCACAAGAAAACACTTGATGATGAGTCTCTTGATGCCAATGGTTCTTTGCTACACAAGAACAGACAAGAAAAAGACTGGAGCCCAATGGGATATTAGGCCTAACCTAACTTATTTATTAGAGCTTGAATTTCTCTCCTTATGACCTGCTAATTTGTTCTGTCTCCAGCAACATCAGTAATTCACAGAAGAAAGCACATACAAAGATGATTTTTATTAGTCATTTGGTGAATCTGTGAATGGCTGTACCTGTCAAAGGCTCCTTTTCATTCATACTAGCAATAATTTCTTCTGCATTAAGCAGTCCATTTGTATAAATAGAGGTCATTAAAGCTCCTATGAGAGCCTGGTGGAGTAGATTTGGATGAGTTCCACTTGGATATGTTGCTATTCCCCATGTCAGATGTGGAATATTATTTCTGAAAAATGTTTACAACTCTGAAGATAAGGGAAGAAGGATAATATTGTCATACTTTCTCCAAGGTTTTATATAATGCATATAAGGATTTACTTTGTATACTGTATCTCATATTCATTAAAAAAAATAAAGCCCCCTATCTTTATCTTCCCAGAATTCTCAGATGAAATTCAGTGAAATATTTGTAAGAAGTTCCTTAAAATACTCAACCTGAGGCTGAAAGAAGAAATAAAGGTATTATAGGTTATTGTTATGTCTTACTACTACTTACTTACTTCCTACTTACTACTGGAAAGACCTCCAATATAATTCATATATATATTTTTGAAGGATCTAGTTTTTCAAGAATTCCTCAGTTCTTGAGGGATGAAGTCTCAAATTCTGTAACCTGGAAATCATTCCCAGCGGGATATTGAGCATTCTGAATGGTATAAAATATCCTAGATCTCTGTCCTGGCATAAAGAATATTTGGAGTAACATCACCCATGATAATCTTTTTGGGGTATAAAAAACAATAAATTTGACTGAAGATGTAACTGGGAACTAAGAAAAGATTTTTCATGTTTCTGAAAGCTTCCCTGATAGTGATGCACTTTAATGTTCTGGAAAGCTCATGTATGAAAATACTGTTATTCATGTTCATTATGGTAGTGCCTAAAGACAATGTCAATGCCAAAGAGCTTGCCATCTAAGTAAATAAAGGAGACACAGAATAGAGAATAAGAAATAATAACACAGTCATCTCATACTCCTATAAAACTATGGTTTTTGGGCTCCCGCAGATGACTGTTGCTAATTAAGGTGCTCTATACTTCACAGATAAGACTCTAACATAATACTGAGTCTTCTAATCTTAATATTTCATTCATCTTCCTCTGCACCCACTGATATCTCCTTTCTTTTTCTACATTCCCTTCCTCAAAGAGGGGTAGGAATAAAAACCATTTTTATCTGTGCTGCTGCCAAACCAAATGACTTAGCAATTAAAGAACAATTGACTTTCAATAAGACTTAAGCTCATAAATGTCTTTTAACAAGTCCTTCTTGGCTATTCTTCAGTCTCATGGTGCCTGAGAAGTGTGCCTTAATATCTCCTTTGGGGCTGGATCAGTTGAATTCAGAAATCCAGGTTTATTGGTGAAATCTAAAGATTTTTCCAAATTATGGAGGAGATAGTTTGCTGTCCAGGAAAGTGATTCAAACAGGTTTTGGTTGTTTTTTTTTTTAATGCAAAACAACAGCTCATAAAACTGCTTTTAGGAACCACCTCATTACACAAGTGCCCATATTCAACGGTTTCTTCATTTTACAACAAAAAATTCCTGTGGGTTGCGTTGATATTAGTATCTGGGCACAATATATTTGTTTAAATTACATCTTATTAATTGAATACTATTGTTTAAATAAAATAGTATCTCAGCGGTATTAAATTATCACTCTCCTGTACAGTTCCCAGACTTGTTTAAGAGTTAGGAGAGGCTGGGCACCTTTCCCAATAGGCTGTCTGGAGTCAAGCAACCTCTTTCAGTGACTGAAGTTTTAGCTAATATTTCTATGCTTATATGATTTAATGCCAGAAAGCATTTCTGGGTTCATTTAGTTGGCTAATATAGGTATGACCCATGTGAACTAACCTGTGGTTTCCATGCATACACAGAGGTGCGTTTTTAGGTGGAACTAATGTTTAGCTCAGAATCACAGATTTATAAAATGGTCTGGGTTGGAAGAAACCTTAAAGGTCATCTAGTTTCAACCTCCCTGTTATGGGCAGAGACACTTTCCATTACACCAGGATGCTCAAAGCCCCTTTCAACCTGGCCTTGAACACTGCCAGGGAGGGGGCAGCCACAGCTTCTCTGGGCAACCTGTGCCAGTGTCTCACCAACCTCACAGTAAAGAACTTCTTCCTTATATCTAATCTAAATCTACCCCCTTTCAGTTTAAAACTGTTACCCTTTGTCCTGTCACTACACTCTCTGATAAAGAGTCTCTCCCCACCTTTCCTGTAGGGCCCCTTTAGGTACTGGAAGGCCACTATAAGGTCTCCTCAGAGCCTTCTCCAAGTTGAATAATCTCAACTCTCTCAGCTTGTCCTCACAGGGAAGGTGCTTGACGCCCCTTGTCATCCTCATAGCCCATCTCTGGACTTGCTCCAACAGGTCCATGTCCTTTTTATGTTGGGGGCCCCATAGCTCAACTTAAGTGTGATCTCATGAGAGCAGTGTGGAGAGGAAGACTTACCTCCGTCAAACTCTTAGCCATGGTTCTCTTGTTGCAGCCCAGGATACAGTCAGCTTTTTGGACTGCAAGTGCATGTTGCTGGCTCATATTCATTTTTTGATTCACCAATACCTCCAAGTCTTTCCCCTCAGAACTGCTCTCAATCCACTCATCACCTGTGCCATGTTTGTGTTTGGGATTGCCTCGACCTGGCTTCCTTCTAAGCTCTATTGTCTATCTTATCAGAGAAGATGTCTAAACATGTCCAAGTTTCTAGAGCAGGTCTGACAGACAAAGATGTTGCAGATGAAAGTATTGACAGGGTAATGATTTAGTAAGAAATCTAGATTTATTAATAACTAACAGCAATTTATCAATACAAAATAATTCAGAAAGAAAAGCAACTTATTCACAGATTCTAAAATGACAAGATTAACTTCCTTAACGGCACCTTAATTTATACATATATACATACACATACACAAAATGGACATATACACAGAAACAAGTGTTTGGATTCAGTAAAATCAACACAAAATGGACAAATACACACAGAAACAAGGGTACATACACCACACCATCCCCCTTCAGTAAGCAGAGAAAGAACAGGTGAAAGAGAAGCTAGCTCAAAGAGAATATCCTTCTCAAGTATAGAGTAAATACTCCCAATGCCTTGGCATTCCTCAGTGGGTGATAATTGAGACTCAAGCAGGTGGACTTTGCCCTGTCCTTCTGTGTGGAACAGATGATACCTTAAGGGTTTTGGTACCTGAGAGGTGTCCCAGCTTAGGGGAGACACTGGTCACAGGCCCGCTGCGATCCAGAAGAGCTCAAAGGGTCTCCCTGGTAGTTGGAATTTATAGGGTCCAAGATAATTGACTTTTGTCAAATACCTTCTGGTGCCTTAGAGCAGTTGCAACGGGCAACTCTGTTATTTTCCATTTGACCACATCCAAGGCACACGTGTGCCAGATCATCAGGAGATGATGGGCGATTATAACCATTTCCAGCAATCGGGAGGGGCAGGATCCAGGCTCCTTAAGGAGGCACCTTAATGTTAGCAGTCCTTACCTCCACAGACTGGTGTATAGCTCAGGGGAGATGTGGGTGGAATCACACCTAGCACCAAGCAGCCCAACAGGGAGGGTGGGGAGGGGTAAGAATTGCACCACCACAAAATAACAGACCTTGTCACACAAAGACACCACAGCAGTTTTTCAGAAATACAGCTGGCAGTAGAGCAGCTGCTTACTTCTGCCTAATTTCTGCGCAGAAGCCAAGTGGCTGGAGAAGTCACCACTAAGCAAGAGACAGGAGTTCTAGGCCTCCTCATGCTCATATTTCTACTCCACTAAATATTTCCAAGTGTGTGTGGGAATTCTCTAAATGAGTCTGCTGAGGATAAACTATTGTGACTGTAGGAATGTTTGTCAGAGTACAGGAAAAAAAAAAAAAAAAAGTCTCTAGTTTAGAGGAACATATAACCCAAATCTAATGAGGAACATTGCATGAGGTGTTTGTATCCCACAAAAGGGCAGGTGTTAAAAGTGTCTTGTTCATTAATGATTGTTTCTGGGAATAGTCTTGAGCAGCATAACTATAGGACGCCTTTCTCTTAGTACTGACTACAACAAGCCTAAGTACCTAATTCTAACATCTTATGTGATCCTGTGGGGATGAATTTTTTAGTTTTCAGTGCATTATAATGCTTTAATTCTGGGAAGAATTCCTTTGGTCATCTTGGCTGGTCAGTTTAGGATCTCTGTAGAGTCAACAGACAGAAATGATTAATTTTAAGGTTTATTTATCTTAGCTTGTTTGTGTTTGCCCAGAAGATTCAGAAATTACAGTTCTCTACTACTTCTAACCATTTAAATTTTACATATTTTAAGTGATGTCAATCCCTTTCTCTGAATATTACTACAGATGTCTAAAAATGTGACCTTAAAAACATAAAGAGGAAAATCCACTTCTTGAGCCTTCTATGGCTATTTGGAAGATATAGGCTATGAACATGTTGGATAAGCTGACACATTCATTTTCTGCAACTATGGGTATTTCTTCAGCCTTCAAAAATGGTTCACATTCTTTAATTACTCATAATCAAACAACTAAGAAGTGGAAATTCCTGTTAGATTAAGTTGCTTAAATTTCAGAAGATCTGAGGTTGCTCTGTGATCTGAATGTTGATTTCCTAAGACTCTGTAATACCTACATTAGCTTAGTAATAACTTATTTGTTTGCAAACACCTGTGATTTTATAATTTTCATCACATTCATTAATAGAGCTTCAGTTGCTTAAAGGTACCCTTAATGCACTCTAGAACATGTAAAAAAGCAGCACAAAAGAATAAGATATATTTAACATCAATTTGTTTCTATATTTTCTTTACTACTAGCTCAGAGGGAAAAACTTTCTAATCTCCCCATTTTTATTGCCTTGTTCTTTAGTGCTATTAAAAGCTGCAGATCATGGCAACAGAGTAACTTCTATGGAAAAAAAAAAGGACAGTGACAATTTAATTGCAGAGGAGGCTCTTTAAAATCATCTCAAAATCAGTTTCATATATCAGAACTTAGAACTGTAAACACGATGTTTACTTAAAATATTGTAATGAATATTTAGTATAATAACCAACACATGGCAACATTAACATAAATTAAGTGATTAACTGAAATTTCTTATCATTGGTTTTTCCTTCTACTTGTTGAGCAACAGAAAATTGACTGTAGAAGTATAGAAAAGTGAGAGAAGCACAAGAGGATTCCCAGAGGTGGAAGCTTTTCCTCTCATTACCACTTTGCCCCATTCTTTACAATTATACTTTGTCCAAAGAGTTGGCATGCAAGCCTATCTGTTTTGATAGCCTTATTTCAGACTTGAGTTACTGGTGATGTTACTAGCCAATTCTCTCAAGCCCTACGGAGTGATAAGACTAATAGGAGAGAATGATGAATGAGTATAGAGGCAAAGCTCTAGACTAATTATAATTTTTAAAAAAAGACTGTGAAAGGAAAGTAGTTCTTCGCCATCAGGGAAGGAAAGAAATATGAACATCTTTGGATCATGTAGCTCAGATGACTTAAGGCAATTCATAACCAACTACTAAAATAGAATATACTGTCAGGAAACAGAAGAAGTACGAGGTATGGTACAAGGTATGGTAACTGAAAACAGGTTTGTCAAGGTATCTTCCACAATTTAGTAGGGTAATAAAATGAATGTGTTAAACTGTATAGTATTCAGAAATATGGGTGAAGCAAAACTGGGAGTATGATATTACTGTAAAGTAATCCTGCAAAAAAATGTAGGTCTCTTAAGTGAAATTGTGTTTACCAGGTTAAATCCTTGCCCTTTTTTTTTTTTTTTTTTTTTTTTCAGATAAAGAGATCCGAGAACAAGTGCATCTGGGCTTGACATTGAAAGCCACAAAGGAAGGCCCCCACATGTTTTTTGTGTTTTATCTTTGTGGAATCTCAGCATTCTCATTGTCTAGTGCTCCTTCAGTCATGTCATAATATTCAGTCATCAGATGTCTATGGATCAAGTCATCCCTTCAGAACTAGTTTGTATTCATGTAGGTCTTCCATAGTTATGCTTGTTTGTACAGTGAGAGACTTTTATAAGTTTGACTGGATTGGTGGTTATTCAGGGGTCCTCCGGAGAATATCGTGATGCTGTTGACCAAAAAGAGGGTGATATTCCAATTCAGTTTTGATCAAAATTCTTGGTGCCACAAAATACTGTATAGTCAGTTGTCTTATAAATCCAATGAAGCACAGATGAGATCTGGTGTTGAACATAGTACAAAGACACAGAATATGGACAGATGTAAGCTCAAATTCATGACCTTCACAATAACACCCTTTTTTAAGAGAAGAGGTATTATCTTTTATGAATCATCTTATTTCTAGGACCAAGAGTAATATTTATACAGTTAAAGATGCTTCACAATACTGCTTGGTACTTTATTTCTCATTCAAATCTGAGTTTGTATAATTGTGGTGAGTTGGTAAAGATTTCCTTTTTTTTTTTTTTTTTTTTTTTTTTTTTTTTATTCTGAATGTCACTGAACTTCACCAGTAGAAAAAATTAGTTCTTTATGTGATTTTCAAAAATATCTGGAACATGAAATGACTATGAAATAACTAGTCCTGTCTCAGTGATATATTTAAGGATACCTAATTTAAGGCTACCAGATTTAAGGCTATGGCACCTAACAAAACACTAAGGATAGAAAAGGGTTGTGTATATGTGGGAATCACACATACTTGGGAAAACATCCTTCTTGATTACAGTGTCACTGTAGCTTTTAGATATTAATAGTATGAGGTAAATGTCATCAGTTTGGACTAAGTCTGAATTCGATATTGGCACTTGACGGTCTGTGTTCAGAGAAAGAGGCAGTCCTTGATAAGTTGTCATGGTAATAGCTAGTGTGAAAAAGCCTCAGATAGACAAATGAAAGCAGAGCCAGGATGTGATTCACCTGAATCACTATCATAATCTAGAGCATTCTAGATACATACTCTTAATCTCCAGCTGTCACATCAGAAAGGCATGGGATTCCCATGTGTTCTGGCTCTCACCTCCACATTTATACATCAGTTTCATTAAAGTATCTCAGATAATATGAAATAATCTATATTTAAGCAAATTAATCATTCTCTCACTTCTATTTTATAGATCCAGGTATGCCTGTTCTCTTTATAGCTCAGTTTTTCTCTTCATGGTGAATGCCTTTCTGAAATGTTGTGCTTCCTTCAGCCTCTCCCATTGCTTTTCAGTTGAAAGACTTGCAGCTTTGTTCAGATCAAGATTCTGAACTGCTTTGCACCCACCATAACCTGCCACATAACTACCAGACAGTGCCTCTGGCATCTTTTCAGGAATCAGTCCACCAAATCTCTAGTGCCTTTAGAGGTAAATCTAGAGAATAATCTAGAACTCCAAGTAAATATGGCATACCTTAGTGCTTTTGTACAGCTGATGAATTTTAAACATGCTTTGTGCATGCTTTCACGGTGATCTTGGGATTTAAAAGTGTGTAACATACATGCATGCCTTTCCTCCTCCTTTCAGTTCTTGCTACCATCTCTTCTATTCCACCAGCTGTCAGTGTAATTTGTAGACTGTTACACAGGTTAAGCACACTAACATAAATCCCATACATTCTCATGTCTTTAATAGCAGAGAAGTGGAACATGAATATTGCTACATTGCAGAGGTCATAGGGGAGAAAAAAAATCCCTACATTCTTAGCAATGGTGAACCAAAAAGCACAAATACTCCAGGATTCTTGACTTCTTCAATTGAAACCTGTAATTTTAATGAGTTTTCGTTAGGGTTACAGATGAAATTCAGGCTCTGATGAGGACTCTTAATGCATGAGGTCTCAGGGAGCTGCTCTAACTGCTATGTTTATATATGAATGACAGGATTCTATCACTGGCAGCTGTTCTACATGGGCCTTGTTATACATGGATGTGGCACTACATCCATGTCTAACAATTTGTCCTGCCAGTCAAAAATCTTGTCAAATATTGATCTGACATCAGATTCATGTATAACAAGATTTTTGATTGACAGCTGAGCAACTGCCCAGAACTAAACCAAAACCACACTGTTTTAAAAAGCTAACACTACCAGCCAGTAATCTGGCTTTTTTTGGTAGCATTTACCCACACCTACAGTGTTTTGTATCTTTATATACCAAAAAATCTTCAAATTGGTTAAATTACAGATTTGATTTAGCTTCTTAATGAAATTTTAAAGATAAGAGCTGATGTAGCTTTTTTAATAAATGCTATAGAAAACCATTATTGGCAGCTTCAATTTTGGTGCAGACATATAGGCTATCAAAACAATAGGAAGAAAGTGAAAAGGCCAAGGGGAATTAAGGTGATGTGTGTAAGAAAAACACCTTAGATGTGAGGTTTTAGAGCCTGGCTATTATCATTAAAAATCCCCAGCGAAACCCCCCCATTAGGATTTTTGAAGTTTATGGAGACTTGACCAGAATAAGAGTCCTGTAATTTCTGCTTTTTTATCTCACAATATTTATGCTATTTCGAAGAAGCTTTCTAGATTCTAGTTATTAGTAAGAGGAAGAGGAGGGGAGAACAGTGTCAGCTTCACTAAGCTTTTGGCAGGCCTGTGCAAAGGACATTGTTGAAGCCATGAGACAGAATAAGAAAGCACATAAACTAGAGTGAAGAGATCAGGCATTCATCACTGAAACTGCCACAGAACCCAAATCAGTCAAGGTTTATCATCAGCAACAGAGAACTACTTGGGCAACATCAGTCACTGAAAGCAACCAATGATACAGCTCAGAGTTTTATTGCAGAAATGCCATCAACAGCACAAATAAAGTTTTGTATTTACCTTTAAAGATCACTGTAGATAATGTTGCCTGTTTAGTGATGTTGGAGAAAAATAAACACATTCAAGAGAGTTTATGCCATGACACAGTCACACAGAAGTTCCTGGTTCTTAAATAGAAAAAAGGGCTAACAAATAGTTTTTCAGGCCAGAACTATAGACTAAAAGTGCAAAGGGAAATGTCTGATGCAATCCATTAAATTGGAGTAATTATGATCAGCAGTTTAAGACAAATGGGTATCTTATTACTGATGTCAATTGGCTGTGGATCAAGCTCCAAGGGATCTCACCTACTTCATATGTTGCCCTCCCTCCTTTACTCAGCTGCTTTGAATTAATCTGATGACCCAAGGCATCCACTACAAGGATACAAAGTACCCGTTAATGTAGCTTAACTGGTTGGTTAAGTCAGGTTTTATGGCTCCTTTGTGTTGCACAAGTATTGCAAAGCATCCAGAACATATGAAGTCTAAAAGCTATAGAGACAGATTTAAAACACATATAAACATGTATGCACCATTTCTCCTGTGCTCGTTTTCAATTTATTCAGCATCCTAAACCACTTAAAAAACCATTAATTGAACCTTACAATAGCTCTGCATTCATTTTACTGGGGAGGGCTTTATGTCTGTTTTATGCTTCGATGAGCGGTTGCACAAGGACAAGACAGCTTGCTTGGTTAGTTCTTTATTTGCAGTTATATTTCATATTATTGGTCTTCAATTACTGTTACTACTCAAATAAACAGCCAAGTAAACAGAAGAACTGGAGAAGAGAGATGTGCACAAGCACAGGCAAATAGAAATATTTGTACTTATGTACATACATGCATTTCCCTTTCAAAATATCAGATTTAGTGGTGGAATCTGAAGATGGCCAGAGCCAGAAACTTATAGAATTGCAGAGCTTGAAACAGAATCCAGTTTAAAATACTGAAAGACATCTTTCAGCTTTACTAATGAGGTTTGATGCTGTTAAGTTATGAGACATTAATTCACTGGTGGGAATATGAGTTACATTTGTTTCCCTTAGCTACATGTGCCCCAGGATAAGGGAAAAGTAGGAAAAACTCTGTCAGTGTGAGGATTTTTGTGTGCTGTTTGTGTTTTATCCAGTGCAATCCATTATTAATTCCTACATTCCTAAAACCTCCAGCAATGTTGAAACCAGCACTTTCAACTTCAGCCTGAGCCATAGTATCTATTAAGTGAGTCCTTTGAAATCTCTACATTTGAAACCACTCTCAAATCAGAGAATCTGGTAAATCTCTCTAGCCTGTGTGTCTGAGAAATATGTCTGTGAAAAGGCTTATTTTCAAAGTACTGCATTTTTTTTACCTCTGGGTTGAGGGTGGCTTCAGCCTGAGTGCTGACACTTCAGAGGTTTCCAACTACAGTCAGATGTGGCTGAGGCTGAATTTGAGGCCATAGTTTCAACAAAGAATAAAACTTTCAGTTCCCGAGACTTTTAGTTATTTTAAAATTAATTTTAAATCACAACATGCTCTGGAACAGTGTGTGGAAAAGTGTACGTTTTTATTGTGGATGTTGAGAGTGATGAGTGTAATTAAAGCACATAGTAAGTTATTTCAAAAATCAATAAATCAGTGCTTTTCTTAAAGAAACCCACAACCTAAGACACATTAATGTGGACTGATTTATACAAACCTGATGTATTTCAAATAGAAAGAAACTTTATTGCACAACCCAAACAAGTGTTCTGAGATCTTTTTGCTACACCTGGCAGCACCCTGATCTATCAAGGACAAGTAATAGCAGTAACTTTTTTCTATGGTTCTTACGTATTCCAGATCTTGGAATACAAACAGATGTATTCCAGGATGTTGTCACCATACAATTTTATTTGGAATTTCTTGAGTTCTTCTGTACTGTGGGGTATTCTCTTTCATTTTCTTGGGTTATAACATCTGTCAGTTCTGTTTTATGGGTTTGTTTGTCTACAGAAAATGGAAAAAGTAATGATTGTGCCAAGAGACCTCTTTTTCTACCGGTATCTATGTATCATTTTATATGACCATGAAGAATGGCCATTTATGACTTGCTTACAACGAAGACAATGGGCCTGATGCTGTTATTAGTTACACCATTGTAAAACAAAAGAAGATCCATTGTATTTCACCAGTGTAAAATTAAAATAAGATTTCAGGAAAAGCTTTTCAAAGTCAGACTGGGTATAAAAAAAAAAAAAAAAAGAAGTTTGTGATGGTTCAAATATTATTCTTAATAAATAATTTAAAATTAGTTTAAAATCTCTATTTTCTTCATAAAAATGTTCTAATTTGCCATAAGGGGAATAACAGACTCTAGGCCTTTCAGCTGCTTTGAGAATACCAGATTTCTCATGCCTCACTATATATCCAAGCTGTGTAGTTCTCTCACAATAGCTGCACATGCTGTCTCGAGTTATTAACTCCAGTAGGAAGCCTAAGGAGCTGCTGAGTATCTTCATCTCCAACAGGGTTTCTACATTGGCTTTGTCGCGCTCCTGCATGGGAAGTGGACAATGTAGAAGAAGCCATCCTCTTAAAAAGGACTCTTTGGAAGCTTGATTCAGATACCAAAAAATGACTACTCTTTTCACCCTGATCTGGGCTGTATTTGGGGAACAGAAAGAAAATAATAAAAAAAAACCCCAACACTAATCTTATGCTTTGGCCACATATATTTATGGGGATCGATTCTTTGGAGAAAAAAAAAAATGCCTAATGAGAAGAAAGTTGTCTGGGGAGTAAACTGCTGTGCACTAGGTTATCTCTGTGACCCAGGGTGAGTTTTACATTAATTTTGTCTCTGTGTAATGGTGGTGGTACTTCTTTTATAGGCTGGATTGATAACTTCTGAGAGTAGATAATTACTTTTGGGGTACTTAGATGCCGAATTGTTGGGTGTTTACATGAACTGATATACATATTCAATATTTAAAATTTGCTAATTGAGCTGTATATCTGGCCAGCAAGTTGTACAGTGGATGACCTGATTTTCAGTAGCTGAAGCAGAGTATGATGAAAACTTTGAGTGATAAATTGTCTTATGAGACAATGATAAAGTTCTAAAGTGATAAATAAGTCAATGAAGGCACTTATAGCTTAATTTCTTTACTTCTGCTTTAGAAAACTTACATTTAGTCAGTTTTGGAAAGTATCTGAGTTCTTTCCTAATGGTGGGAAAGGAAAAATATACAGTAGATGTAATGGCTTCCTAGCATACTTTGCAAGAAGTTGGTTGATACCAAGTTGCTGACATTTATTTTTGTTGCCAAGGCATTTTATTTCTAACTTTCTTGTCACAGGACATGGACGAAATGGACACAGGATCATGTCCATAAGCAGCTATGTTGTCAAGACCATAGATATTCCCAAACAAGAACATTTCCAGTGTTGTATATATAGTTAACATCTTCATCCACAGTGTGTGAATCAAGTATTTTGCAGATACCTTCACAATGTGTGAATGAGGTATTTTGCAAATAACTATTTTCCTTAGTGAAGGGACCTCTTTTTTGTATTCTAAAATGCCCTCCACTTTCATTCACTTACTATTGCTCATGCAAGGTGCTCACTTAATGGAATTTATATGCTCAATTAGAAAATAATTTACCTTCTCTATCCTCTTTTGTCTTTTTGTCTCAAATAAGTGTTGACATCTGGATCTTGAGTAGAGATGCAGACAAAGTAGCTGACTGAGCATTTCTGGCCATTATCTTCATCCAGATAAAAAAAAATTTCCCCAAAATATTTCTGCTGGCATTAATGTTGTCAGCAGTATAAATCTGTAAAGAGAAATAACAGGGGCTTGGAATAAAAAATATGCAGGAAAATATTATGCAAGAACACCTATGTCTTAAAGTGAGATGTGGTAGTATTTAAAAAACAGACTTAAATGAAGTCTTTGAAGAAATCTGACCTGCATATTCAATGGAATTTTGTTAATCCTTTGCTGTTAAACTGAAGGCAAATATAACTGGCAAAATTCTAGTCTCTGGGAATTCAATGACTAGACCTTCACTGGTTTCAGTGGGTCAAAATTTTCAAACTACATGTGTATGCTGATTAAATGTTAATTCAAATTTAGAAATACTGTAGTGTGTACTTAATGCTAGAATATTTCTGAACATTTAAATTGGAACTCAAAAAATGAGAAGCAAAAACACCTGCTCTGTTTTGTTCCACTACAAAGCAATGGAGAAAAGTATGGATTTATTGACTTTTAGATTCTATTTTATAGATTGGTAAGAAGAACAGAAAAGGATTTTGCTTGCCTATTCAGCACTAGAAAGACTACTTACTGCCTTGGCTTGGTACCTGTGAAGGGTTAGAGTGCCCATAGAAATGACTGGAACTCAAAGATGATAGACTGTCAAAGTCAGCAACTACTATAGATCCTGATGAATCTATTTTTAGCTCCCGAAAAAGGAAGACTTTTCTTACCTATGCAGTCATCTCAAATTAGTTTTATGTAGCCATCTCTATGCTGTTTGGTGGTTCCTTACATAAATCTGTCAGTAAGAAAGTATGTACAGATGTGAAGTTTTGCTATATAACACAGGGTTTGTACTAATGAAATCTGGGAAAGCATTTGGTAAAAACAATAATGGTTGAAAGAGGTGAGGAATGTCTGATACTAAGCAAATGCAGTGAAATTTTTGATAGATCTTACATATCTAAATTCCAGTTATATATTGTGTAATGTTCTGGGCAACCCTTTTCAGACTTAAAAAACTGATGATTCACTGTTATGATATAAATGTTGCAGACATGAATATGTTAATCAAGCACTGTACAAAATGGAATGTTACTTAATAAAATTATCAATTCTTATAACTTCCACTATTTCATGTAAATCCTTTTTACAAACTGTAGAGAAATGTCAGCAATAACAGAGACTGAAAGTAGGGTTAATTCTATCAGATTTCTAAAGGCGTCACTCCTTTGGAAAGTTTTTATGGTTTAAGGATTATTACAAATCAATTATTCCTTTGTCTGGAAAAAAAAATAGTACCTGTAATGTGATTGCTATGTCAATAGTAGTCATGAATTACGTTTGCAAGCATGTAGAAATGCAAATTTCTCCTACACGCTGAGTATTCATCCTGCAACTAATGAATATTCACTTGACTCCTGTAACCTAACCTAATTACCCATAAAGCCACAGATAGATTTCACTTGACCCCAAACTTTAAGCTGTTAGCTGCTCCTTTGCCTGACAACGAAGCGATAATGCAATTATTTGTGTACCAAAGCAGAAAAAGGTTGATCCCCCACTAATATGTCAGTGAGGTGCCTAAGGTGGAAAAAACTCACAGTTTTGGAGAAATTCCATTACAATTAAGAATAATTGTCTGCCTAAGGACTGTAGGAGTCTTTTAAGCATTCCACAAAATAATACCTACCCTCGTAGTATCAGCACTATGGGAAAGGAGGAAAAAGAAAAAAACAACCATAAGGGAAATAGAAAAAAATCCCTTAGGCTTAAGCCAAGTCATTACATGTTTACTTTCATTCCCTTCTTAAGACAAAATCCCTAATAGCAGTGGACATGAAAGGAGTCAAAATTGATGATAGGTCTCTTGATTTAATCTTCTATTTTAACAGTGAGGCAAAGGTCTGTCGAGTGAAATGCCTAAATGCTTCCAGCTCTAGCTGAGAGAAATACATAATAAATAGAACCTGTGTCTTAGGAAAACTGGGAAATTGAATCTATACTTTCTCTATTTTCATATCACATCTGTATTTTCTAGGGAAGGATTTTGCCATCTCACTTTAACAAGGAAGATTTGTTTCCATATAAGTAAAGATTCTCTATCTGGCCACATTCTGAATGGCAGTAGACAGGACCTGGAGATCAATAGATTACTTCAGCCTAGCATTCCTCATGCTTGGTTTGCAGATATACAAATATATACCTGTTTTTTTTGTTTGTTTGTTTGTTTTGTTTTTGTTTTTGTGGACTTAATTAGAAGATTATTTTCTTCTGTTTTGCTTTAAGTTGTAACTTCATGTTCTTCAGTAGTAATGCCTGTGGAAATTCCTCCCAACCCCTGCTTCAATCTTCCCTGCTTGTTCTTTTTGAAGGGTTATTTTTCCACTAAGGTCATTCCTATGACCTGGCCCAACTCCCAGCTTGTCTGGGGAGAATGGTGGCTTACAGCACAGGGAAGGAAGAGCAGAGACTGGAATAGTCTACACACTTTTCTATGAGGAGATTATGTAACTCCTCTCCTAACACCAAAATTTGGGAGAGATCCAGACTCACTGTTTTCTTATGTGTGTTTTAATTATGCTGAGAACTGACAAAAGTATACTTCAGTCCTGTTGTAAAAGTTAGAAGTTCTGTCTTAGCTCACACTTATGGTCCATATACTGTAAATATTCATCTTGTTTTTATAAAGGATTTATAAACCTTGCTTCTGTTCTACTGACAATGATGGGTCGTGCAAAGAGCACACGGCACCTGAAATACTTTCGTGAATTCTTACCCCAGTGAACAAAACTTACTTTAGGGGGGTTGCAAGCGTCAAAAATGCTTTTCTGGTTATTTGCACTAGAAGAAAATAAAACAGTGAAGCTGTGGCATGATATAAATCAGGATGACACTGTCAACTTCTCTGTCATGATTAGTAGCACTGGAACAGAGACCTCTTCACTTGTTCCCTAGAGGAAAGTTTAGGATTGCTGTGTCTTTCCTGCTTTTCAAATTGGATCGAAAGAAGTTTACAAAACAAGTACTTTTGTTTTCCATTTTTAAAGCTGAGTGGCTTGCAAATGCTGTGACTCCAGGCACTGCAGTGAAAATACATTACAGATCCCATGCAACATCAGGAAGTAGAAGCCAGTAAAACTTCTGGGTTTGTACCTCTTGAGCTTCACGTGAATAGTAAGAGGAAGAGATAACAAAAAGCATTGTCAAAGCAGATACAGCGATAATCCATATTTGGGAGAAATGCATCAGCTCTATCGCTCCACAAAAAGACTTCCTCGTCCAGGAAATCCTTGATTGTTCAAAGCCCTGTACAAACCTTTACCTATAGACCAGGGTTAATAAGAACTGTCAGGAGATTACTTCATTACTAAATAAAGTACTCGCCTTTCTGCCCAGTTTAAGACCTCTTCTACAGGTGAAAAAGATGCTTAATTGTTTTGACAAAGTTTTGCTGAAGGCACATATGAAAGGTCATGCTGAGAAACATAAAAAAAAAAAAAATGAATGAGTTTGCTTAAATCAGTAAATTTCAACTATACTGCATCTATTGCTTTAAAAATAAGTGTAGAAACCTAAGAGAAATGAATTGAGGATATCTGGTTGTTGACGAGAATATTTTAAGAAACAATGTTACTAAAGATTATGGGTCAAATTCAGCTTTAGTGGAGGTGGGCATGCAACTACTATTGCCTTCAAGGAAAATTGCACAAATGTAAAAAAAGTGTTGCCATATATATATATATATATATATATATAATTTTACTTTTAAATTCTGAATAACTGCAAAATTATTTTAAAAGCAGGGAAGTTTTCAGATTACTTGCTACTGATGTTGAAGACATGCATGTAGTATTCTGGTAGTTAATTTATGGAGAGGTACTTTTGTATTTAATATGTTAGGTGTTTCAAAAAAGAACCCCTGACCTGCAGCTAAAATCATTGTGAATCCTTCTACCTGTATATGACAAGATGCCTCCTGAAATTGTTTCTTTTGTAGTGTTTTCACAGAACAACACTATTCTCTATGCAGGCAAACCCAAGTAATGTTTCAAGGCCAAAGAATTCTCCTTTATCCTGATGTAGCAAAATCACTCTGCTTATTCTATGTAGATTTATGAACTTAAAGACAGAATTTGTAGGGAAGGATGTTAAAGAGGGCTTCTTTTTTATTATCCAGAAGAAATTAAGCCTCTGAATAGAGGAAAAAAGATACCTTTTTCATGATCAATGATGCCAACAGAACATTTGATATTCAATTTGGAGCACATAACCTATCAAAGATGACAGAGGACTCTCTCTCTCTCCAGACTGCCTCGCACATCATGTGAATAAATCCTACTGGTTACCTCTGGAATCTATCATATGGAAGAAGAAAGGTAAAGGTTCTTCTGTTTCACCAGTCTCCATTTCACCAGAGGTCTTTAGGGTTACCCTAATAAAACCTACAACATGATGAGTTATGAATTAAGATAGAAATTAGCTGACATAACCTGTTATCATGCTACAATAATTCCCTGGGATGTTTGACCTCAGTCTTGATGGGACATCACAGCAACTAGGAAAAATGGTGCAACTAGGAATAAAAATTATTTACATTGGTTCTTTTCAATTCTTACACTAGTCTATTTAGAATTATCATTTCATGATTGGGGGTCATCTAGATAGTCATCATACAGCAAGGCCAGTTTGTATGGGTAGGAAATATTGAAAGCAGCATATATTATGCCATTTTGTACCCTTTTGTACATTTGCGAAGCATTAGACTTACTAATGTCTGCAATTTCCTTCCTTTTATGAAATCTAAAATAACCCTAATATATCAAATTAAAATAGTATATATGTTGTAAAATCGGGAGATAATTTCATGTTTTGGCCAAAAAGGCTGTCTAGGTGGAATATGAAAACTTTCCTATGTTAGTTGACCTTCTGTGTTGTTAGGTAGGAGATTGAACTGAGTGGGGTGCATATGCTTACCTGATGTTCCATCTCTGTCTTATTACCATGGAAATTTCCCAAAAATATAATAAATTTAATGTCACATATAAGTCATAGATAGATCAAGAATTTTTTTTTAAAAAAAAGAGGAAAGGAAATTTTGCAGAAAAGATTGTGGTTTGCTATTTTTTTTTTTTTCCTGCTGGGAAAATAAAAATGGAAGATTGAATCTCAGGTTGTATTCATGTTATTGCGTTTGTGTCTAAGGCCATAGGAACAGTACTTTCTTCCCAGTAGGCTTTCAGTTACCCCATGGCATGCACTCCCCATTGGGACTACAATTCCCAAAATGCATTCTGGAGTGTTCTCGGACTGAATCACCCAGTGCTTTAAGGAAGCTTGACTGTGGCACACCACTAATCAATAAGGTGAGGCAATAAAGAAAAAAGAAACACAATGTGCCACTGTGTTTCACACAGATGAAACTTGCTTTACTTTATGTTGAGTTGAGATTCATCTACTTGAAACATACGAAGTACCAGGTGCTTTGTGTTTAATTTCCGTTTGTCTTTCAGCATTTTTCATCCTAAATCTCTCGTTCTGACAAAAAGTCAGTTTTAAATGGTTTTCTTTGGTTTTCATCTGTTCTAATTATGAAGAATTCTTGCCATCCTATTAAATATCTGGCAGTAGTTACTGCATGAAATGACTCGTTGATTTTATTTTATTTTTTGGTCTAGCCAATGCTACTAGTAAAGCGTACATTCTGTCTTTTAATTACAAATACAGACTCAGATTTAAGAGTGAATAACATATAAATAGGTTTCTTTTTCCTCTGTAAGGACATTAAGTTTTTTACTTGACCTATCAAATATATTTTGAACACTTTTTTTTTTTTTTCTTGATAAAACTATAAAAAAGTTATATATAAGTATGAGATCTGTAGTGCGGGGGTGCCATCCTGAGGGACCTTGACAGGCTTGAGGAGTGATTCCATGTGAACCTCATAAAGTTCAACATATCCAAGTGCAAGGTTCTGAACATGGGACAGGGTGATCCCCAGTACCAGTACGGACAGGGGGATGAATGGTTTGAAACCCACCCTGCAGAGAAAGGTTTGGGGATACTGGTGGATGAAAAATTGTGAGCTGGCCATGTGCATTTGCAGCCCAGAAAGCCAACCATATCCTGGGCTGCATAAGAAGAAACACGGCCAGCATGTTAAGGGAGGTGATTCTGCCCCCTTCTTGTGAGAACCCACCTGTCCATCTCTGGGACCCACATCATAAGAAGAACATGGACCTGCTTGAGTGGATCCAGAGACAGGCCATGAAGTTTATCATGGGGCTGGAGCACCTCCCCTATGAGAACAGGCTGAGGGAGTTGGGGTTGTTCAGCCTAGAGAAGGCTCCTGGGAGACCTTTCAATATATAAAGGGGGCTTATAAGAAAGATAAAGAGATTTTACCAGGGCCTGTAGTGATAGGACGAGGGGCAATGGTTTTAAACTGAAAGAGAGTAGATTTAGACTTGATATAAGGAAGAAATTTTTTCAGTAATAGTGGTGAGACACTGGAAGAGGTTGCCCAGAGATGTGGATACCCCATCCCTGGGAATGTTCAAGGCCCGGTTGGACAGGGTTTTGAACAACCTGATCTGATGAAGAACAATCCTGCCCATAGCAGGGAAGGGGGGACTAGATGAACTTTCAAGGTCCTTTCCAACCCAACCCATTCTATGATTTGATGTATTCATAGTGAAATTCAGAACAAATGTTGAAATGGACATTTAATTTTTATTTTCTTTTTAGTTTAGCGAGTATGCATTACTGATGAACAACCACAGAAGGACAGTATGAGTAAGTGCCATTGAAAAATGTAGAATTCATATTGATTAGAGAAAATACATGGAATTTATTGCTGACATTATCTTTGCACCCTACACAGTATGGATATATCTGTGATTCTCTACCAAGCATCCCCCTGGAATACCGAATCTACCTCCTACTTACCATTTTTGAGGCCACTAACACTCCTTGTTAAATATCCCATAATATTAATCGCTACTTCAACTCAAATGGCTACCCTTTTCTTCCAGAGTTTCTTTTGAGGTAACAAAGCAGTTTTGTTCTGTTAATATAATATACTTCTGTTTAAAGTAGCAATAATGTCATCTTTACTTCTATCTCCTTCCATAGGAATAGTAGTTTTTTTGTTTTTTTGGTTTTTTTACCTAGTGATCTGAAGAAAAAGTCTACCCTCCTGATCTGCTTTGAACTGCTATCATTTGGCCCATCTATCCCGCCTTTTCTTAATGTAATGAAAATAGTTTATAACATTAGGCAATTCTAAAATCCCATACTTCAGCTCCCTTCTTACAAAATCTTCAGGAAAAATTCTGATACCTAATTTCTGACCTTTATTTTCTCATCAGAGGCTTGGGAAAAAAAAAAATAAATCTCATCTCTCCAGTTACCAATCAAAGCATTTCCTTTCATCACTCCTGCTCCATTTGCAATCTCCGATCAGCAACCAATAGCTGTTCTCATCTCTCTAATCGTTGCTCACAACAATATCTCAACGGATTTTAATTTCAGCACAGTTCTAGTGATAGTACAGAAATTGTTTTACTTCATCTAGCTAACAACTTTTGTCTTGTTTGTTTCTCCTTCCCTTCTAGACTTTAGCTGACCTTTAAACAGTGGACCACTACATGCTTTTGCCCCAGTTCCAACAGTCATCTATTTGTCTGTTTTATCACATACATAAATAAACAACAACAAAAACCCCAAAGCCCCCTTTTTATTTTTTTTTTCCCCACCAAGACACTTCTCTACAGAATTGTCCTTAGCAAATTTCATCATTTGCTTCTTTTCTCCATCAGTATTATTCCCCTTACCTCATCTTGGTAAAGGATCATTGTGATCCTTAGGATCTCATCCTATTTCTTAAGACATGTCACTTGGTGGTACAGATTTTTTTCATTTTGGGTTCTGATCTCCTGTTTCAAAAACTGAGTCTAGGTTTAGTATTTATGACATCCCCATTCTACTGCATCCCCGATAAAAGACTGGAAAGCTGCACAAATTATTCCTTAATAGGTAGAGAATAAGTGTGTTTAGTCTTTTTACCTGAAAGACAGTGAGATGTGCAATTCCATGCTTCAGGCAGGCTTTCTACCTTCATTTGCGTTGAGGACCTTAAAACAGTCCTTCCTAAGAAAAACCAACCCAACAAGCTGAATAAATTTTTTTATTGACATAATTCTTCATAATTCAAAGATTTGTGGTCTTCTGTCAAGGACATCCACTGCATTATCTAATTTTAAGACCTGGCTAACCAGAAATGGAGGCAGCTTCTGTTTGTATTGCCTAATCATCTAGATGTTCTCACATGATGAGAATAAGTGTTTGCATGACTCAGACAGCACTGACAATAATTATCTTCTATTGAGGCTCTTGCAGGGAATAATTTAGTGTATTGAGCTTAGAAAGAGAAAGAATGAGCTAGATCAAAAATAAGGATTTGATAAATTTCCACTTTAAATTCTCTTCCCAGGCGCACAGTGGGATTCAGAGCTCAGAGTTAGATTTATGTCTTCCCACATAGGACCTGGAGAAAGCTAAGCAACTCAAGAGTTGAATCCAGGAAACCTCTGGGCAGCCTGAGGAGCTACCTTGATGTAAGCATGGGAATCACTGATGACAGGTGTATATCTAACAGTCTGACCATCGCTGAAGCTGGCTGACTGAAAGCTCATTGGAAGATGCCTCCAGCCACTTACGATCCCTAACACAATACCCTGCCTAGAAGGTAAGTTGCTTACTTACAGCTCTTCTTTCAAAGAAAAAAACAAGATTTTCCCCTGTGGTAATGAGAAGGGTGACACAATTGCCCAATTTGGCAGGATTGTCTAATAGATATTTATAATTTGGGAATTCTCTCAGTTCAAAATGTTTTCTTGAGCCTGAAAGAGGCAGACTCACATCTCTCCTCCTTCCCTTCAGTCTTTAAAGTGAGTTTAACAAGATCCCCTCCCTGTCATGTTAAAGCGATTTCAAGGTCTATGGAGGCAGAAATAGAAATGTATGAGCGGTCCTATCCTGTTGACCATAATGCTTGGGGTTCTTGTGTGGCAGGTTAAAAAATTTACCAGTTGTGTCATATAAATATATATAGAGAGACTAAGTTTGGGCTGGCTAAAAACCAAAACAAGTTGTTACTAAGTCAAACAATCCCTAGTGAACAAAGTACTGTTAGTTTAGTCGTAGACTAGTCATAACTGTTAACCTACCCATTGCCCTGATGCTCAGAAAATTATGGAGAAATTGTATGGTTCTATACTGCTTGGGAAAAGGGTGATTATTCTGGGGATGTCTGCTTTACAGTTTATGGCTGCTTTGCTTTGGAGACACGGCTTGAGGAATACCTGAGAGTGAAATCCAGCTGATTACATGCAGAAATGTGAAAGATACAGCGAATCACCCAGGAGAAATGAATGCTTCAAAGGAGCAGTTCAAAGCACTATCCTGAGGTAGATGTCTAAAATAGGTCTGTTGCGTTGGACCCTAAACCACCATTTCTCTCTCATTGGCTATAAAACGAAACAGATGGAGATACCTACACCGTAGCATGCCAAAAGTAATAGGAGAATCCAAGTCATCATGTTTACCCAAACAGCTACTAATCTCTAATCTATTATGTCACTGTGCAGTCAAGATACCTATACTTTTCCGGATTACTAAGTATAATTACTGTATACAACTCATGTTTACATGACTGGTCACTTGAAATTCAGGTCTGTCCATTGAAGGGATGAAATGCAGTTTTCTAATTACAAAAGAAAAAAAAAAAAGATAAATAGTAAAAAAAATATTTAAAATATCTGGTGGAAAATCATGTGTGCTAAAATTTGCAATATCACTGGGATTTGCAAAGATATTTACTAAGTGCTGTTAACCATGTGCCCAAGCAAGGAATAATGTGTACTGAGAGAGACTGGTGGCTATTCTACAAGTGACAGCTTGTTCATAACCTCAATGGGGGTTTAATCTGCAGTTTACTACAATGGAAGGATACTACAGCAAATCTGAACCTAGTTACTGGAGGGCATTTGCATACATGGCAATGGGATACTTAGTCTCCACATTGTGCACCTGTTTGCATCTTGACACAACTCCCATTCTCCAGTCACTTTTTTTTTTTTTTTTTTTTTTTTTTTTTTTTTTTTTTTCTTTTCTGTCCTGTGGAAATTAGAACTTGAAGTTCTCATTATGACAGTGAAGAGTAGTGGATTGGAGGTGGGTGTCTGCATGGGTCTCAAGCCATCAGGGCACTGAGAACAGCTCAGGTGACTATCCAGACCTGGGAATTCAGAAAAGCTCTCAGGTCTCCTAATATACACAGACTGTACATGTGTGCATGGTCAACCTCAGGCAGCCTGAGTGTAAACATTGTTTGTGTCCTATTTCACTTCAGCTCAAAAAGTGAGCATCCTATAAATCTAGGCTATAGATCTTCCCATCCATGATTTCAAAGAGTCAGTTGTATAGATTGACTTACACCATTTCATTACTTATTTGACATTATGGTAGAAGGTAGTAGAAGAGAAGCTTCTACAGCTCTGGTAATGCCTGTGAGATTTTAACTCTTGAGGCTGCAAGTCCAGGGCCTAATGCCACTCTTCTGAGGGTGCTACTGTTCATACACCGTACACACAAGCAAGGCTCAATAGGGTCTCCAAAACCCATGGCTTATTCAGGCCAGTGGCGCCCACACAATATA
Organism: Athene cunicularia; assembly: GCF_003259725.1. NCBI lineage: Eukaryota > Metazoa > Chordata > Aves > Strigiformes > Strigidae > Athene > Athene cunicularia. The sequence goes on along the minus strand of NW_020799091.1, from coordinate 35,428,614 downwards.
GTCCCAATGAACATTTGTTTACCCATTCTTTTCACCTTTCCATTAAAAGATCCTGGTGTATTACTTCATATATCAGATGTTGGAATGTGTATGTTTTATAAAATATACCTTCATCTTCTTGTAATAAATTAAACTGATATCATCAGCACTGCACTTCGTAAAATACAGTAGCTGTGGAAATAAAAGCACATCTTTGAAACTCTCCAGTACAATTACCTTTGTACAATAGTCTTTTCAGGGAAGTACAGTAATTACCAAACAGAAATATGTGTTCATTCTTCTAATCCAATTACCTTCCAGCAGCTGGAACAGTGACTGTTTCTGTCACAGATTTCTAGATTTTAACTTTATTTTAAATTCAGTAAAAGCCACAAGTCTTCCTTAATCACAGGTGATTTTGGCTTCAGAACAGATGATAACTAGAAATTATAACAGATTTTTTTTTTTAAAAAAAGTTTTACAGGATATCTAACACAGTTGGCTGGGTCATTGGTTAAATAGTGAGATATGCTTTCTATTTCTAAACCAGCAGAATGCCTCTAGCCTGTATCAATGTTACAAAAACTACCTGCAGCAGACTAGCTTTTTCCTAACGAGAATAGATAACCTTCCCTCCATTTTGAATACTCTTTTAAATGTTGTATACTTACTCCAGGAGTAACTTAAATAAAGCTGCTATATAAATGCACATGTGTTTAGATAAAATGTCACTATAAAAATTCACATTTACAGCAACTATCATGACTGTAGCAGAAAAATCATTCAGATCTGTAATACTGAAATAACATTATTCAGTTATGAAACAGAAAGCAAACATATATATGCATATAAACCAAAGGTAAGGTAACACAATATATTATAATACAATATATAAGTATGTACTGTAATGGCTTCTGTACTATATCACATCAGAATTATAAATCTCAAAAATGTTGAGAATAACAAACTTAAATGAATGTCACTTCTACTGAACCCTTGATAGAAAGCAGAAGAGACTGATTTTTTTCTTAGCTCCTAATAACTCTCAGTACATTTTGTGAAATGAGTGATATTTTGAGGAGTTACATTTGTTGACTTAAAACTACTACTTCTTCCAGCATTTTTTACTTCAGTCATAGCTAGAAGGTCATGAGCCAAATATACAGTAGGATAGACTTCTATGTTATAGCAAAGACTTCCAGTAATTCTGCTTCACATTGTGTAAAAGAAAATTCTTATCTCAAGACAGGGGGATGGATTTACTCATTGTACATTGAGTTGAATCATGTCCTTAAATCTGTGAACTGAATGTGCAGCTCTCAAAAGGGTTTAGCCCCTTTTTACTGGGGGAAATACATCCCTGGGTGAATCAGGCATACATTTATCATAAATATAAATATCTATCTTTAGATTCAGAGTCAAAACATTTCTCAGTATCTGAAACTGGCTGCCTATCGGTATGCTGCTGTCACAGAGTTTATTCCTTGAATTTGCCTCTGTCTTTATATATTCATTGCTTTAGTCCGCGATGCTTCTTTTCTGAAGACACAAGATAGACGCCTTTGATCAAGGGTTTATTTAAACAAAACAAACAACCTTCTCCACTGAAAAACTATCCTTAACATAGAAACTCTAAAGTATATATTTTTTTCACATTACACAAAAGTTTAATCGAGTATAAAGATGACATACCTTGCAGGTGAAACTGCAGTGTGTGATAATTGAACTGTGCAGTAGACAAAAGAAAACATCACTAAATATAATAGTGATTACAAAGTTGTATAGAATTAGGATTGATATTTTTGTTTTATTTTACAGAAACACTACATAGAATCTCTTGTTTTAATTCAGTACTTCAGGGGTGAAGTTCAGGACAGAGTGGCTTTACTTGAAACCAATGACTAATGAAGTGCTCAAAGTATAGCGTTTGTGTAGGCTTGTGCAGGTCATAAGTACAATGGAGAATTTTAACCCAAATGTTATTTATCTAGAGAGCCACAGTCTGGAAATGCCACTAAGTTGTGTAGCTGGTTGCTGTTATGGGAAACATTTTGGTAATATGATGTCACCAAAGAGCTACAATTCACAACCAACTTCAGTATCATATATTCCATGTTTATTTGTTGCTAGTTGTTGCTTATTAAATAATTAATTTCAAAAAAAAGTGCAATGGTTTGGCATCCAAAACACATTCCTGAAGATACTTGCAGGACACATTGTTTCTATTTCATTGTATTTCCTTTACTTTGAAAAATGTGTTTCTGTGTTTTCCAGACATTTTAGTAGACTTTTATAGGTAATTTCTTCTCTAGTCTGGACAGGTCTGCTGCTTTTATTGCCAGCTAGAATTTACTGCAACAGGTCTGCAATATTTTTCTACTTGAACTCACTGGACCACATCATGTCCTGATTACATCCTTCTGACCCCAAGAATGTTGTTTTTGTAACCCAATGGGATATGTGATATGAAAATCTGCAGTTATATGCAATTTGGGTCTACTTGTTATGACTTATAGTGTCATCGTTATTGTAATGATATCTTGGCTTCTTGGTCAAGGACCATAGTTTTCTTCACTGAATTTATGTCCCTCATTCAAATTCGTCTCTGTTCTGTCTTCCTTCTGGTTGTTTGCATGTGATTCAGCTGGTATGAAAATTCTACTTGGCTTGTTTTATACAATAGCTTACTTTCAGACAAACCTTATTTGAGGGTTCTGCAGAATTTTAGTCAGCTTTCAGTTTTCTCTTACAACATACCCACACAAGAAAAATCCTTGTATTAAAAGGATCCATAAATCAACAAAATATTTGAGAGACAAGGCAAGCCCGTACACTGGCAAAAGTTCAACTATTTGAAAAAGTATGATTTTCTTAGTCCCAGGTGTTTTAAAATGAGTGAATAGCATACAAGTGTTCACTCCAAAACAGCATTTCAGGCAGTTGTTGATTATTGACTTCTAAATTTTTAACCACTGTCATTTCATATCTTGAATTGGCCACAAATGATTCGCTGTAAGCCATGCTGACTTCCAACACTAGTGTTCTGCAAACAGTCAATCTTGTGATCAGGATTATGCTGCTTAGAAGCTAGAAGGCATTCAGCGGCTTTGTATACATAGTACTTCAAATATATGTGGAAGTATGTAAGCAGACATACTGTGCTTAGCAATATTAAGAGGATTTTCATTATATTGTATATGGATTTGAGGCATTATTCTTCACAAATGACAAGCTATTCTGTCTCTCAGTGGTATGCTCAGTTTCTGTCTGTGAACAGAGGATAATGTTTGCTGTGTTCTACACACAGTTCAGTGGCCTGATCTTGCAAATAATTATGTATGTATGTATAGAGCTTTACTAAGAGAATGACTTACATAAAGTTAATCACGTGTAAGTGATTGTAAGAATAATTTATAAGAGACACTAAGACAGTGTAAAAATGATCTGTTTCAATAGTGAAAACAAAACTAAAAGAAACTATAAAGTGACTTTAGCATTGTGGATACAACTGTCTGAAAATTGCTTGTGGGGAAGACTGCTTCTTGGTGTTTGACATGCACTATCTGCTCTACTGAGACAGCTAGTAAGTGTTATTTTGCTTCATTGTGCTAGCTGACAAATCTAGCTGCTGCTGGTTCTTTTTCTATTATGTGGCATTAACTATATTTCTATACAGTTTTCACAGATACCAAAACTGATTTTGTATATCTTTGTGCCGTTTACACCATACTAGAAAGCAAGCATTCACTGGAGGCAAATGTGTTGTAACTTTACCGCACATTTTCCCCCTTTCTCCATTTTTTTCTTTTTTTTTTTTTTTTTAATTAAAATTCAGTTGAAAGTCTTTTCAACTAAAAATATAACCTTTGAAGTCATTCATTATTCCCAAGCAAAGTAGAGAAGTGTGAATATGATAAAAGCCATCCAAAATGAAAGATAAAAATGTACTCTTTGAAATTATAGAGCAGAATGTCTCTTTTGCATAGAGAATATAGTTTCCTCATACATTGTGTACTTGATATGTATAACCATGATATTTATTTTTCATATATGGTTTTGTCTTCTTGCAATGGCTTTCTCTTTTTTGTAGAAATGAATTAGCATCTAAGTAGAGGGGTCATATTTTTGAATGCTGCTTCTTTCTCAAAATACTACACTGAAACAATAGACTTGAAAAATGAATTGAACATAGTAGTATATCACAGTAAATGTATATTAAAATATATCAATAATATGAGTGATAAATAGATTGTCTATATGAGTTTATACAGCTTAAGAATATTTATAATACTGTGTGTCTTGTATGAGTCTTTATACTGTATCTGTTTTAACCTTTCACTTGAGAATGCCTCATTATTCTACATGATATTCTTCATCATACCATACAAAAGTTGACAGATCTCAAGCTTCAATAAAGTATACAGGCTCGAAGTAAGGACTTTAAAACTTCCAAGTTTAAGTTTACTCTGGTACCCATTTAATTTCAAAGATACTTTCTGATGATGTCTTTTAGAGCCTACTTAGAGAACTGCGCTGGGAGAAAAAAAAAAAATCAAGCTGAAGATACAGCTTTTTTGACCATCAAAGATATCCTTCATCAAATTATTTCTTAAGAAAAGTGTTCATCTTTTGAAATGAGGTATGGATGCAGTCCTCCTGGACTATCTGAAGGAATTTTTGTCAGTGCTTGTCTTGCCTGGTCTTTCATAACTTATCTAGTCTCTGTCTAGCTCTTTTGCAGATCAAAGTAGCCCTTAACTGTCAGATGCTGGTATCTGTGAGAAAGATATACTCAATCTGTAGTCTTCTTATCTCTCGGTGTGTGCCCATGTTCCACCTTTCTTCAGAGACGCTTAACCCCAAAATGCAGGTCTCAGAAACAAGGGAAGATGTTTGAACCAACATTTTAAAGGCAGCAGTTTCCTTGGATTGTGGGTACTAGTTTAGTCTCGTTATCTGCATCTGTATTAATTAACTAAACAGGGCCAGGATGTGAGTTGAGCATTGCTTACCTTGCTGAGAGTTAGGTAGTTGAATCTGGGATCCTTCAGTGAATAAATTGTCACTGCTTAGCCTTTTACATATTGAGATTATATTAAAATTTAGTTTTAAATAGCTTGTGTCAGGGTTCTTAAAGACATGTTCTCCTCTTTCCTGTTTCTAGCTTTAACAACAGTAGTCCAGTAGTTAACATATAATGTGGTAAAATGCAGAATTTAAAATCTGTATGACCCAGATGCTAATTACAAGTAAATAGGAGTATATGATTTTATCTTAGAGATGCCCTGCATGCAGTCCTGGGACTACGGATGAGTAGGGATGGTGTTTCCTGTGAGAAATAAGGATGACTGCTGTCAGATGGCAGTAAGTTTATTAGGTCTGGTTTTGCCATATCCTGGGGCTTTGTTGTTTCAGTTGACTCCAGCTGTTTACCACAGCATGTGGAGCATCACATTCTGGTTTCAGTAGATTCTTACTTTGACCTCTGGATGATTTTCTGCCTCAGGTGTCCTTTGTTGCAGTATTCTGGACTCTCTATCACATCTGCAAGTCTCAGAGGACTGTTTCTGAAGTCCATGGGTTTGTGTGGTCTCTGTAACTCTCTTTGCTAGACAAATTCTGATCGCTGGTCAAGAGTTAAATCTGAGTTAAATGAGTCCTACCTTAATTGCTCCTTTTGGCTGTTTTGTTCCAGATTCTAATCATGATCTGATATTATCAAGGATTCAGATTGTCCCTGAATTGCCACATTAGCTCTTCACACATGAGCACTTCTATGTTTTCAGGTTTTTGTTCTCTCTGCTTAGGAATGCATTGCTGATGTGTTTCATTTTTATGTAATGAGCAACACTTCTCAAATCTTTGTATTATAACTCTGCAGTTAGCCTCCTCTGCCTGAGCCTCATCTACCTGAATTAACTGCAAAATACTACAAACATTAAGTGCTTCAAACCAGCTGTTATCAGCAAGTTTCCTCTGTCTTTTCTGAGGGAAGTTATGTTTTGCAGACACAAAATGGATCATTACTTTTTAAACCTTTCTGTTTTCATCTCCCTTTCCAGGAAAGTCAGTTTTAACCCAGCTTTCAACTGCTCCATCAAAGACCAGGTGGTCTTACAGAGATCTGTTGTTTCTACACTACATGTAAATTGATCTTATCACTAGAGTCTCCAGGGTCTTGGTCCTCTAACAATCCATACCTGAAACTGTGAAACTGTAGTGTAGTTTTTATTCTTTTTATTCCTTTTTATTCTGCAACCCCAAAATTCTTTTGTATGAAAAATGGGTGGGGAGAGAGGTAGATATGCCTGGATGCTTCAGTGGGTCCTAGCCCAATGCAATCTCAGGCCAGGGTTGTATGACACCATTAGTCTTGGGCATTGTCAATACCTGAGGTCCTTCTGTGAGCCTCTCTGAAAAATAACTGGCCCTTTCTAGTGGTTTTGAATGCTGTCATGACTTCAAACATTAGAAATACTGTATTAAAATGCAGGTGTGATACTTTCTCTATAATACTGTATCTACAGCTGCTATACTCCCTTAGCTTCTTGCATTTTGTATTATTTCCTCCTTTTTATATGGGATTTACCTTTAATAGGATTTTTTCTCCGGGGATGCTTTTCTGACTGACTAATTTAGACAGGGTTGAGCTGCTGCAACCCTTCAGCAATCATTTTAACAGTTGGCAGTGGTTTGCTTTGTTCTTTTTTCCCCATGAGGTAAATACTTGCTTCATTTGAGTTCCCCCTTTCTTAGAATAATGACAGATTCTTCTATCTTTCATCTGCTAATTTTATAATTCTCCTTTAAATAACTCTTTCTCTGGACATGAATCTTGTCTAGTATAAAGCATAAGATAATTTGACCCAAGTTTTTTTTTTTTTTTTCTGTTCTCAAACCATGCCATGCTGTCAGTGAACTGAAGATGGAAGAGGTCATCCTTTCAAGCTTGAGTTTGTATTCTGTGTGTTATGAAGTTATCTTGCACACAATAAAGTTCTTTTTTCCCCCCTCTATTTCACATTACCTAAATAATTAAACTTATCCATTACTCTAACATTCAACAGCACCAAACATTATTCTGGTAATGGCTTGTATTGTCAAACTCTGCTTTAAATGGCAGATAGCCATTGCTGTTCCAGGATTAGATGACCTTATGAAAATTTTTCTTCTTGAATTAGTTTGGAATTTGAAGGTTCCAGAATTTTTAGGTAATAGGCTTTTAGGTGGTAAAGATTCTAACTATTCTGTCTGGGATACCTGATCTAGGAAGTAGGATAAAAGCAGATAAATAACTGCTCCAACTCCATATTAATATCCATATGATGCCATTATCTTCTGCTGGCACAGCCATGTTGTTCATTGGGAATTCAATACAAAAGAAAATTGAAAACACTTTTTCCTTTTAATTAGGAATTTGTTTCTGGTGGAAGAATAAAAATACCCATATAGCAAAACCTTGAATGTCTCAAAATTTTTTCTTCTGGGAAGTGAGGAAGAACTGCATATATGTTGTCTACTTTTTGTATGCATATTATTGTCACTGTCCCATTGTAACATAATGTATCCTCTGACTGTTGTTATGTGATTTATCAATATGCAGTCCTATCAATAAACCAGTCTTGGAGAATATTGACTGAATTGGGCTGGGGAAGTAAGAGAGATGGGAAGATGCCTCATCTGTGCATAGGGACTAGTGTTGTCATTTTAAGAGCCACTTCACACATGGTGCTGTATCTGGAACAGTAGAAAAACCCTTCCTTTCTTTTTCGATGACTCTGGCATGCACTTTTGTTAGACAGGTTAAAGGTGACCAAGTGGTACATAACTAACAGAGATCTGACCACTGGTAGGCCTGCACAGTACCAGTAGTCAAAAGTTGCGTGTCATATTTTTATGATGTAATAGTTTCAATCAAGGTTTTGGACATAGATTCCTAAAATGTTTCTGAACTTTAGTATCAACATCAACTTCAGAAATGAGGGGAACACAGCAGATTTTCAAAGCCAGTGGTATAGATATAGTCAACAAGACAATTTTATAAGCAACAACAAATACAAATGCCAGGTATTCTTATTCCAACACTTTGCCTCTTGTGGTGGTTTTTGTTATGTAGAACTTGACAATATTATTTTAAGTTGAAGTAATACCGCGTAGGTCTAAAAATCTGAAAACCTACTTAATGTAGCTGTGCTATTGAAGTGATGGCTATTTGATGATAAAATAAACATGAGACTAAGTAAGATTTCTTTTGTCCATCAGGTTAACAGAATTAACAGATTCTGTGTTACTGTAGGAGGATGACAGAAATAATCACATCTAACATTTGATGAGCTATGAACAGGTATGTGTCGTTTATACAGTGATAGTAATTTGACTCTTGTTGAGTGCATAAATAAGATAATTAAGTAAAAATGCATGATAGCTGCATGAAAATGGATTGTTAAGCAATTGGAAGCTTTTATTTTGATTTAAGCTGCTGCAGAGATGAACTTACTGTGTGAGGCTTGGTCACTGCCATAAACAGTTATGTTTACTACTCACCATATGAGAAATCCATGCTATCTGATCTTAAATGAAGTCTGTGGTTAAAAGTTGTTGAGTGTGTTGGGGTATTTCATCAGAGAGGAAGCAGTCTTCAGAGCAATCAACATATGTAATGGCTGAGCAGTCTACCTGAAACAGTAAAGAGAAGGTTTGGCTTCCAGAAGTAAGTCAAGACACAGACCTTGGCTGAAATAGCCAACTGCTTTTTATGAATATTAGACTGGTAGATTTGTAACTAACTGCAATCTACTAACTGTGAAAATGAAATTAATCTGTAAAGCTTATTTCTGTACTAGATACCCTAGCCAAACTGTTTCTGTAGTGTATGTAAAGAAAGATTCAATTTATCTCATTCCAATATAAAGATCTAAATTAGTTGTGATGAACTACCTCCTAAATGTGTTATTTTTCACCACTGCCAGAGGAGGTGTGTAGATAGGTAGGTGTCTTGTGCAGGGAGAAACAATTCTGCCTCACTTGTGATTAATAAACAGAGACAAGATATTTGTCATCATTTGCCAGAAACTGGAATTTATTTCAGAAAGAACCAAAGAGAGAAGTCATCCCCACTTCTGTAAGCTAGTGCAGAACAGCCAGAGCTATGACTGATTCTTCCTTCATCAGAGAAGCCAGCTGGCATGCCAGGAAGATGGGCAGAACAGAGGAAGAAGTGATCCTGTGATTAAACCACTGAGAATATCCTTGATGAATATCTGGCTGGTTCAAAAATATGTCCTGTGCAAATGTCTTAGGTGCCTCTGTCAGACAGTTTCCTTTTTGTAGATATCTACTTTCATTTCTATGGTAGATTTCTACTTTTCATTTCATTGCCTGTCTTCTCTCCTGTGACTTTTAACTTGTTGGGGATGGGTGGGATTGTTCCAAGGGTGTGTGTTCAGACAGAGCTTGCACTGAAGAGCCTCAAGCAGATGCAATGCAAACATACATTAATAATTAATAATATTCAAATTCCTCTTGTGCACAGAGAGATCCAGGAGGCACAGGCTCCAATGTAAGGCTGTGCCTAAACTGAATAACTAAGACCTTAATTAATAAATATAATAATGTACAAGTAATTATTTTTTTTGTAGCTCATCATGCAATTTTCAAAACTAACTGATAAAGCAGGGGAGGCACTTCAGCCTAGATCTGAAAAAGGTGTTTTGCATTACTGAGGTGCCCTGAGAGAAAAATAAGAGCTGTGCAACTGGATTATTAGGTGATACAGATGAAGGAAGACTACATTTTGACAAGAATGTTAGCAACATGACCACTTGGGTTGTTTAGAATGTTGGACCTCATACTTCATGGAAGCATAGAGTATTTTAGGTTGGAAGAGACCTTAACAGATCCTCTAGTCCAACTTCCTCCTCAAAGCAGTGCTGGTTTTGTAATTAGATCAGGTTGCTCAGGACCTGGAGTTCAAGATGTACGTTTCACAGACTCCCTGGGCAACTTGTGCCATTCCAGTGCTTAAGCATTTTCATAATGAAATTTGTTTTCCTTATATGTAGTGAGAACTGTTTTGCTTTGAATTAGGATAATGACCTCTTTTTCTTCATGATATATTTCTGCAAAGGGTCTGCCTCGGTGTTTTCTGTAGCTCACAATTAGGTAGTTGAGAAGAGCAATTAGATCTTCCCTAAGCCTCTCCTTCTGAGCCTAGGCAAATTCAAGTTTCCCAGCCTTTGCTGACATATCATGTGCTTCAGTCCCCTACCCATCCCAGTGCTGCTTTGTTGTACTATCTTCACATGGTCAATACTGCTTTTAAAGGCTTTTAAAGGGCTCAACACTAAAGCCAGGTGTTGATTAACAGTGGTAAACAGAAGGCAGTAATTACTTCTGATTACTCATCCCAATATTTGGTGATTCTTCATCTCTATAAAGATGTTTTCCACCACTTACTTAATACTAAATAGTAGTTTTGATTTATTTAAATTATTATCAAGCATAAATAGTCATGATGTTGAAGAATGTACAAGTTCAAGAGGAAGCATTGGTATAACAAAGGTCCTTTTCCCAAGGTTTCAGAAACCAAAGTAGTCTCTTAATGAGTTGAAAAGCAGGACATTCTGTGCTGTTTTAGACCAAACCTGTTGTTTTTTCTTGCTTTGTTGGGAGAGAAGTGGATCCTGACTTCTTACTGTAATGTTGCATTCATAATTATAATTTTCTGAGGAATTAATACTGATTCACGGAAAGGTCAAACTAGAGAATTCCCTTTCCCTGTAAAGGTCTAAAATATTACAAAGCCACATGGTAGCAGTTTCCCTGAAAGAAAAGTACTATATAGAAAACATTCATGTCTTCCAGCAAAAGAAGTTATAAATATCCCATAACACTTTGCAAAATAATACAAATCCGGGGATTTGAGGTCATTATAAACAACCAGTTAGACATTACTTTAGATTTCCTTTCTCTTTTTCCTTTAGTGCAGTGTAGAGAGACAGAGATCATGCCCTCTAAAATAGTCATTCATTCTTCAAAGAATTTCTGTTTGTTTTATTTATTAATTTTTCTTCATTTTTTACCTTAAAACATAACATATTATGCAATTCTGTACTTTTGTCTGACATAGTTTCTTATTAAAAATATATAAAATTGAGAAATGCTACATGTGGCAAACCAGCATTTGTAAAAATATGATGAAGACCTGAACATACAGTGAGAACACCTCACTGTGGATTTTCCAAGATATTCTCTCAATTATACAAATGGTCAGGTAGAAGAATTTGTACAGAACATATCACTAATCACTGCTTCTTTCTCTGAGATATTTAGTGTGCATCCTCTGCTTAGTTATGTTTTATTCAGTTCCTCCTGATGCATTGCTTTTTTATTTTTCTATTGGAAGCTTATCAGACATAGATGCAAAATAGAGTTCACAGAGCAGGAAGGGTGTGGCTGGCAAAGGATCAGAACCAAATGTATGGCTGGATTTTGTCACGTCCCACTCCGACGAGGGGGACAAGTGACTCAGATTCGCAAATCCCCAATTGGAGCGGATAACAAGTCTCCAAGTTCAAGCATTTATTAACTACCTACAATGTACTAATTGAACACATGATAATTGGCTAAGTACAGAGCAAGTTGTGGCAAGCAATATAATATGCTTTGCATTTCTTAATAGAAAAAGGAAAAGAGGGAGATAGAGGGAATGGGGGAATACAGATCACCAGTCTGGGTTCCTGCGCTGATCCCGCCGGCGAGGGTTCTAGAAGGCGGCCGTCTTCTTTGCTGACATCCGTCTTCTTTGCTTCACTGCTCTCTCCAGACGGCCAGGGGGCAGGGGTGGGCAATGAGAGGGGCAGAGAGAGCGAGCGAGCCCTTTCTTCTCCCCTTTGATTTATACCCACTTCCCTTGGGTCCGTCCCCTAGGTCAACCCACAGACCTGTATCCCATGTACAGGGAGGGGTAAGGTGTTTCATGGGATGATGTCACTAGCATGATCATGTCAGCCCTCGTTAGCATATTGAGGGGTGTCAACTTTAATATGCATTTCATGGATAATGAGGCAAAGTTCATTCACCGGACACATGGCCCTTGAAATCTGCCCAGGTGCCCCAGGGAAGAGCCGTCCTGTCTCCACAGGGCTCTCTCCCCCAGATACATCGGGCAGCCTTATCAGCTTCGGCCTCCACAGCATGCACCCTGTGACTCATGGTTTTGTCTTGCGAGTGTTGGAGGCATTTCTTCAATCAGCCTCAACTCTTGCTTTCCCAGGCTGTTTGTCTTAGTTTCTTACAGGCCTGGTTTCGCAGCTCTCACAGATTTAAAAGGACTTGCAAATAGGATATATTATAGTGAAACATGCACATTTTCAGGGAAGCAGCTGAAATTGAAAAACTATGATAAAAGTTTCAAATTTTTAATTCAAAAGAATAGCTTGTTTTATAATCCTGGTCAATGTGGTCCTTTTAAGGAGGCTTTTGGGGAAATAATTATGTTCAAATAAGCGCAAGATGAGTTTTTTAGTCAAATATGGATTAGAGAAGCATGAAACTGCACTCTGAATATTATTCACATACATACCATTTAACTTTTTTGTTTGTTACAAAGAAAGAAGTACACACTATGTGTTAAGGGAATTACAGTAACATGCAAAATTACCATAGGATTAATAGACTTGGTATATAACAACACCCTTCAGAGAGAACATCAGTTAATAGAATGTGATAATGTTTCACATATCTGAGAAATGAAGTCATATACAGGATTAGAAGAGCTCTAAAGTTGGGAAAAGAATTCTTTTAATTCAACAAATGCTCAGAAATAAAGTGACAATTGAGTGTTGAAGAGAACACAAAGGGTCAAATTCATTTCAGGTGTGACTCAATGGAAATCACCACAGTCACTCCTGGAATGAACCTGGTCCAAAATACCTTGTAAAGGATAAAAATATGGTGGAAAAATATCTACAGTGCATGTAATTGTAAAAAGACATTTTATGAAGGAAGTAAGTCTCTTTGGGTTTATCACCTACATTCAAGTGTTTCCCTTTTTGCTGCATGCAGAGCTGATGACAGAAAAAAACTGTCAAAATTAAAAAGTATATATACCCTTTGCCAAATGAGATCAGAGTAGAGAATTAGTGAAGTAATATGATAAACTTAGCCTGGTATGCTGTATAAATTGAGCTATTAATGTAAATGGTACTTCATTAATAACTTCATTTTTGTCATGACATTTCTATTTGTCTGGGCCATGTAAGGGTGGATTTTACATGATTTTCAGTAGACACTGCCTGATATAATGACTTATCTGGATAGAGCATAGCAGAATCTGAATTAAATTGTCTTTTAAATTCTGGGTTATCTACCTATGACTTTTGTTAATTAGCAGATTCCAAACGTATTTGCAGACCTCTGGGTAAAGAAGCATAATGCAGCCATATGTTATAGACAACAGAGATACGATTACTATATAAAAGGTGCACAGTTGCGCAGATCGCATTAGAATTCTGATCCGTGAGATTCTATAACAGAAAAAGGTTGTGTAAGTAAAAAGTGTATTTGGGAAAATAGCTTTTTTCTTGACAATATTGTTAATATAATCAGAATTGTCTGTGTGTCAGATAGTAGAGGTCAGCGTTATGATTATGACAAAAGCGTAGTGGATATCTTCTTTGGCCTCCCAATGAACATTACAATTTTTTTCACATTCTTGGAAATATCACCCATAAGAATTTTACTAACAATATTGAGCGATCCTAAGCACTTCTCAAAAGAAAGGTCGTTAGAAAGAGTATTCTTTTCCACTGAAAACATCGTCCCGAACCAGGTTCATCCTTCTGAATTGGATTAGGAAAGCACTGTGAAGGATATTGTTACCATATTTCATAGCTCAGCCAATAAGTGGACCTACCCATTTAAGTGTAGGTACATATCTGCAGGGTGACCAGCATTTCAGAGTGTCATAGTGGGAAGATTCAACATCTTTGCTACCTTTTCATGTATTTCAGGTATCAGTGAAGTTTTCTTCTGACTTTCGCTGGGGCAGATTTTGCCCTTTGCATGAACAGGTGTTGAATGTGTGCCTGGATTTCTTTGTCTTCCCTTAGATTTTGTCTTATTTTCTGATAATTGGTATTTTGTTCCTCTGTCTTCAAACTCACACAAAATTAGCATCTATGACCATGATTTCATCAGCCTTTTTATACCCAAGCCTGTGAGATATAATTAAATCCTTGATAATATTTTAAATGCAAAAGAAGGAAAAATAGAAAAAAAAAAAAAGGTGAGAACATTGATGTAAGTCAAACAATATTACCTGCACTGCCAACATCCTGTCTAAAAGGTTTTAACCAAAGATTTACAAATGAAGCACTAGGAACTGCTGGCTACAAACCATTTCTTTATGAAATAGATGAAACTTTGGGGATTTAGAGATATTTTTGTAGGTACTTACCATTTGTCTGAATAATGACTAAGATCCTACAAATCACAGGGAGTGAAACATAGTACTTCTTTAAATTATTTTCTGTCGTTATTGTCCCTGATCTACCTTTTCTATTCTGTTTAGTGGTAGATGTAGTCAATGTAAAATGAACTCTGAGGTCTTTAGTACTATTTTTGTTTGATAAAAGAATATGCTGAAATAAAACTTGAACCAAAATACTTTGAAAGGTAAATCAACAGACCTAGATATTATTACCTTAATTTCAGATCTCGTTGTCAAAGTTTATGCTTCTGGCAACATTATTATCCTTACAAACAAATAATGCGAAACAGGCTGTTATATGTTCACAGTGGTTTGTTTCTTTTTTTCTGATTTTTTTTTTTTTTTTTTTTTTTTTTTTTTTTTTTTTTTTTTATGGAGGAAAGTTGTAGCCCTGAAATCAGGTTTCAATTCACACATCTTTGTTAATCAAGTAGTATATATCAAGTTAATCCTTCCTGTGATTTTCCCTAAGAATTTTGTACAAGAAACTATTCAGGAGTCAACATAAAACAAAGCAGGTAGTTCCATGAGAGGGACAGTTCATTGGGAAAAGGGTAAGTGTACATTCTGGGATAGTAACATGTATGTCAGCCCTGTTCTTACATTCTTCTTTAGGCATTCAACAGGCATTCAGTGTGAAACAGACCTATCTCAGTGAAAGATACTGGGCAATATGGCTTTTTGGCCTGACCTATTCTGACTGCTTTTATGTTCCTTAAACTTTAGGGTGCCATAAATTTTGAATACAACTCCTTATGGCCACTATAATAATTTTCTTTTCTTCATGACTTGATTTACAAAGTAATAGATTCAATCATAGAATAATAGAATACCACATTGGAAGGGACCTCGAGAATCATTTGGTCCAACCTGTCATGGCAAAAGCACGGTCTAAACAGGATAGCCCGACACCCTGTCCAGCTGAATCTTAAAGTGTCCACTGTTGGGGAATTCACTCCTTCCCTGGGGAGACTGTTTGAGTGGCTGACTGTTTTCATTGTGAAAATTTTTCTCTTGTGTCCAATCAGAATCTCCCCAGGAGTAACTTGTACCCATTACCCCTAGTCTTTTCCATGTCATTCCTTGTATAAAGGGAGTCTCTGTCTTTTTTGTAGCTACCCTTTAAATACTGGAACATGGTGACAAGGTCTCCTTTAAGCCTTCTCTTCTCAAGGCTGAACAAACCCAGTTCTCTCAGCCTTTCCTCATGTGGCAGGCTTCCCAGCCCCTTGATCATCTTTGTGGCCCTTCTCTGGACCCTCTCTGGCCTGTCCACATCTTTTTTGCATAGCGGGGACCAAAACTGAACACAGTATTCTAGGTGTGGCCTGACAGGTGCTGAGTAGAGTGGGATAATGACTTCTTTATCTCTGTTGGTGACGCCCGTGTTGATACAACCTAGGACCCTCTTGGCTTTCTTTGCCCCTGTGGCACACTGTTCACTAGTATTGACTTTATTGTCCACCAAGACCGCCAGGTCACTTTCCACAGAGGTGGTCCCCAGCCAGGTAGATCCCAGCCTGTGCTGCACTCCTGGATTATGTTTTTCCCAGGTGCAAGACATTATTACCTGATTGTAATCCAACCACAGCAAAATGGTGGGTCCTGGACAGCTGCCTACCTTTCCAATATGGAAGGATAAAGTGCCACAGGGAGCCTTGTTCATTTGGGAAATGAACTCTTTAATCTCTTACATGTGATATATATTTGGTATTTTTAAGAAGCCTTCTCAGTACTTTTAAGAATCTTACCATGTCACCTCACACCTTCTGACAAGATCAAGTATGTTTGTCAGCAGTATTGAAACCTTGTTATTGGCTTGGAAGGCCAATGTGCCAAGTGTTGTACAAATGAACATGGCCCCCCATGAAGGAAGAGATATTTTTGATTTTTAGCTCCAGAACAATTAAGGAAGCGTTTCAGTTATGCTTCATAAACTATCTATTACACAAGTCTGTTTCATGTTATTTACAGTCTGTGATTTTTTTGGCAGCACTCACATCACTTTCTGACATCGTTTTGGGAAGAATATTTGTTTGGTTTGTACAGGACTTGAAGTAGGTTCTTGAGAATTGAAAGCCTCATGGCTGAATTAGTTTCTTTTATGTTAAGTCTTTAGATGCAAAAGGTCATCCCTTTTTGTGATCTCTGCAATCAGTTCAGCTTGGTGAACTCTTTAAAATATTTAGGGAGATGTTTATCTTAGGCTGAATTGTTTCCTGGAGGTATTAGTTTCTTCCTTCTCTGATGGGGACCTGTAAGGGGCCATTGATTAGTTGCCTCAAACATCGCCCCTGTAGGGGAAAAAATTTTTCTTGTAAAGAAACTGTGTGGGAATTGTTTGTTTCAATGTTGCTAACCACAGAGGTAGCCCATCAACCACCAACCTCAGAAAGTACCACAAGAAAAGGAGCTTGCTTAGATGGCACCCACCTACCCCCCATTCCTCAAACTGTGCATGAGCCTGGGCCCAGCGTTATTAGTAATACCCTTCAATGACGATACTGGGCATGTATATCAGCTGCAGGAATGTGTTAATGTGGGGGCAAGGCAATGTAAAGCAGTTTTGAGAAGTAATTGACTATCTCCTGGAAGAGGAGAAGACATGAACAATAAATGATGGATGTGTGGACTAAGAGACAGAAGTTTCTCCCACCAAGAGAGTCCATCCAATGGGATGCAGTTGGAATGTGCGGGTGGTATGCTAATCCATCCCTCTTCTTATTTCCAACTTTGTTTTCTTCTCTTCCATTCTCTTTTGCTAGGTTGTAAGATCACTAATAAAGTGCCATTGGCTGCCAAGTGACATCTGGACTCGTTTGTTTCTTAATTTCACGCTGGAGGAGTCCTTGGAGTCCTCGGTTATATTGGGTACTGAATCGGACCATAACAGGAACCCAGAGTAAGTGCACTCTGTACTCTGCACGCAAAAGGTTAGATTTTCTAGCTGGGAATGAACAGTGTTTGTACATCAGGCCTAGAGGGAGACACTGACTACCCTCTAGCTAATGTGTATTATGTAATAACTTCTTAAGGAATAAGTATAAAAAATATTACATCATTGGTGGAAAAACCAGTGCTTCTTTGTTTTAGTTCAAAACATTTGTACAAGCATAGCTTTCTCCTTGCCTGGGTGAATTCAATTCTGCTGACTTCTTCATTTAAATCTGTTTGATTTGAACCCTATACTCAATACAGCATCTGCACATCACTCCTGCGACAGTATTTTCCTGAAAAGGAGGATATCCTGTGGCAGCCTAAGATATATATTTCAAACAGAAAATAAGAGGGAACACGCATTTCTGATACACTCATGCTAAATTATTGTTTGGAATGCCAGGAGTGAAATATTGCTTTGGTTATGTGTATATGTGTATCTTCTGGTTATACATGATTCACTTCTTATTTTCTAATGTGAAGAAAATATCCTTCTCTCCCTATATCAAATTTTCACAAATTGCATAATGACTAGGCATCTTTAAATCTGGAATTCAATAGGGTCTTACTTACTAATAAATATAACTTCTTCATAATGGTTGCAATTCAGACAGAAGATGGCAGCTCTCCCTTTTCAGTCTTTTAAGCCTGAGGATTGTTTCCAGAAACAAATCTGAGTTCCTGGCTGTGTTTCTTGTTTACAAAGTGCTGTATACATTGACATTTAAGAATTTCTGTGTACTTTCTGACAATCATACACCACATCATAAAATTAAAGGTAGCTAATGTCCCACAGAATCCTGGATGAGATCAAAATTGTTCTGCACTCTACGGGTTGTTGTACAGTAGTTCAAAAATTGTCCTCTAAAAATTACCTGTCTGAATCCCTCATTGCTTTGCTAACTGTACTTGTGGTAATGATGATAGACTTTTTTGACTTTGTATAGCAGGAATCCTGATTGAAATACAGTTTAGCCATTTTGCTCTTATATTTTTATGCCCTGTAACAAAAAGTACAGGGTGATCTAATATGCTTTGAAGGTGAACTCTATATTATATGGATTAGATTTCTTTTGGGAAATACCTTCTAAAATCCTGTTTAACAATGTTAAAAAAATTAAATAACCAACAATGAAGAACTTAAAAAAAGATAAGAAAATAAAAAATGACTTTGAAACCAGAAGTACTGAATGTATAAGACAGATGAAATCTTTGAAGATAAGCTGAAAGAAAATATGATTAACACTGATGAATCAGAATAATGCCAAGTATATGTCATTTCTGAGCCAAACACATTATACAAGGTGGAAATTGAACTTTCAAGTCTTGTGTTAACATTTTACTCTTATGCTTTATCAAGGTAAGTGAGAAAAAAAAAAAAAAAAAAAAAAAAAAAAAACATAGTGGTAAGTGTTGAAAGTTAATTATGGTCATGTGTCAACACTTTGCTGAATGCCATCATTCTGGTAAAGTAATTGCAGGATTACATAATGATTCATTTCTGAAGTCTGGCAAATAATAAGGTCAGATACCTTCTGTGGGTCAAAGCCCTAAAAGTTTTCACAGTATATTCTTATTCTCCATTTTGTTTGTAACTTGTATGGAGATCTGCACTTAAGCTCATTTTTAGAGATATTTATGCACTCACACAATGCAAATCCTTCCCATTATGCACTGCTAAGGGAAAAAAGAATTCTTTATAGAGCCGTCCTTGATCTTACTTCAAAATGATAAATCTGTTTTCATGTCATTGTTCTGAGTTTATTGCAAGAGTAACAAATTTCCCTTCGGTTCATATGGTATAACCTCTTCACAGAATCTGTACAGCTATTTCTGCTAAAGACTACTGTGTTTGCTTGGGATATAAGCTATCATAAAATAATGATTTAATTATTTTTATTTATGTTCTGTAAAGCACATAACAAAACAAAGGCTCAGTGATCATGTACTCTAAATAGAAAAAAACAATGTCAATCATGTAGAAAAATGGCAAATAAAGAAGCAATATTATCAGACAGGTGCAATTCTCACTGACCTTTGTAAATTTATACAAAAGTAGCTGATCAGCTTGACTTAGTTTATGCACATACATAGTTTTTAAAAGTTCAACTATTTTAAGTGTTGTACAAACATTTCCCTGCGTTCACAACTCATACAGTTATGTAAGAAAGAATAGGTCCAGTGCTCAAGCTTGTTTAGGTGCTTTGATTCCTCTGAGTTTACACATTTGAAATACTCACCCTAACCTCAATGGTATTTGTCTGTTGGTTGATGAGATATAATGGCTCCATAACCTGCCAACATATACCTGTAATCAATTATTATAAATTAGAGATGTATCTGATAATAAGAATAGTAATATTAGTCATGTGCTTGACAAAGTGTAAAATACAGGATTAACTAAAGAACTAAATTTTCCCTAAGAAAAAAAAACAACTAGTTTACACTGAAGCTGTATTAATTTAACTGTCGATATTTTCATCACATTTCATTTATCTTATTTTGTTAGCATTTCCAAATTGGCAATAATCTGAGACTCAGCTGAACTGTTCTGAAACAAATGGTATCATAAGGCTAATCTTTGCTATTCTTGTAAAGAATATAGTTTGCTTTCTGGTCTGCAAGCGCACATTGTTGGGTCATACTGAATTTCTTGTCAACCAACACCCCAAGTTATTCTCCTCAGGGCTGCTTTCAATCTATACTCCTCCCAGCCTGTATTTGTGCTTGGGATTGCCCCGATCCATCTGCAGGACTTTCACGAGGTTCACAGACGCCAGCTTCTCAAGCCTGCCAAGGTCATCCCACTGGATGGCACATCCCTTCTCTCCAGCACGTCAATTACAGCACACATGTTGGAATCACCGGTAAACCTGCTGAGGGTGCACTCAATCCCACTGTTCATGTCGCCAACAAAGATGTTAAACAGCACCTGTCCCAATACTGAATCTTGAGGAGTGCCACTTGTCACTGTTCTTCACTTGGACATCAAGCCATTGACCACAACTCTTTGAGTGTGACCATCCAGCCAGTTCCTTATCCATGAAGTGGTCTGTCCATCAAATCCATGTGTCTCCAACTTAGAGACAAGGATGTCATGTAGGATGGTGTGAAATGCTTTGCACAAGTCCAGGTAGGTGATGTCAGTTGCTCTTCCCTTATCCACCAGCACTGTAACCCCATCATAGAAAGCCACCAAATATTTCAGGCATGATTTGCCCTCAGAGAAGCCATGTTGGCTGTCATCAATCACCTCCTTATTTCCCATGTGCCCTAGCATAGTTTCCAGGACAATCCGCTCTGTGATGTTGCCAGGCACAGAAGTGACATTGACTGACTTGTAGTTCCCCCGGTCTTCCTTTTTTTTTTCCTTTTAAAAAATGGAGCTTATGTTTCCCGTTTTCCAGTCAGCGGGAACTCCACTGGACTGCCCTGACCTCTCAAATATGATGGATAGTGGCTTAGCCACTTCATCTGCCAGCTGGCTCAGAACTTGTGGATGGATCTCATCAGGTCCCATGGACTTAGGCACTTTCAGGTTGCTTAGATCATCTTGAACCTGATCTTCTCCCACAGTGGGCGGTTCTTCATTCTCCCAGTTCCTTCCTTTGCCTCCTGTGACTTAGGCAGTGTGGATGAAGCACTTGCTGGTAAAAACTGAGAAAAAAAGTTGTTGACTACCTCAGCTTTCTCCATATTCCAGGTAACCAGGTCTCCCATTTCCTTCTGCAGAGGACCCATATTTTACCTAGTCTTATCACCAATGTACCTATAGCTTTTAGTGTTGCCCTTGACATCCCTGACCAGATGTAATTCCTTCAGAGCTTTGGCTTTCCTACCTGATCCCTGGATGCTTCAAAAGTTTCTCTGTATTCCTCCCAAGTTATCTGCAATTATAGGAGGTGATCCTTGAATATTAACCAGCTTACTTGGGCCCCTCTTCCATTCAGAGTTTTATCCCATGTTACTCTGCCAAGCAGATCCCTGAAGAGGCCAAAGTCTGCTGTCCTCAAGCCCAGGATAGAGAGCTTGTTGTGCACCCTCCTCACTGCCCTAAGGATCTTGAACTCCACCATTTCATGGTTACTGCAGCCAAGGCTGCCCTTGAGATTCACACTCCCCACCAGCCCCTCCTTGTTGGTGAGAACAAGGTCCAGCATTCTACCTCTCCTCATTGGCTCCTCTGTCACTTAGAGTAGGGAGTTATCATCAACACACTCCAAGAACCTCCTGGATTGCTCCTGCCTTGCTGTGTTGTCCCTCCAGCAATATTGGGGTGGCTGAAGTCCCTCTTGAGGACCAGGGCGTAAGCGTGAGGCTGCTCCTATCCATCTGTAGAGGGCCTCATCCGCTCGGTCTTCCTGGTTGGGTGGCCTGTAACAGACCCCCACTATAATGTCACCTGTCTCTGCCCTCCTTTGAATCCTGACCCATAAACTCTCAGTCGGTTCCTCAACTCATCCCCAGGCAGAGCTTTGTGTACTCCAGCTAGTCATTGACATAGAGCGCAACACCCTATCCTTGTCTCCCCTGCCTGTCCTTCCTAAACAGTCTGTATCCTTCCATTCCAACACTCCAGACATAGGACCCATCCCACCATGTCTCTATGATGTCAATAAGATCATAGACGTGCAAGAGTGTGCACGTGTCTAGCTCCTATTGTTTATTCCCCATGCTACATGTATTTGCATAGAGGCATTTAAGTTGGGCTCCTGTTGAGGCTGACTTAGTGGCTGGAATTCCTTTGTGCTGCTCTCCAGGTGCTCTCCTGCTGACCTGTGATCCCTCTCCATACTCTGGGCATCAAGGTGGTAGGAGTGAAATGGATTAAGGTTCACCTCCTGCCACAACTGTATTTTTAAGCCCTCTTCACTACTTGTTTCATAATTTCTTGGGAAAAGGATGAAATTCTGTCTCTCAGAGTGAGAAGTGGAAAGCTTTTTTGAGCCCTTTCTTTGTCTCCACTTGATAAGTTTAAGAAAGTTTTGAAAAGTTTTTTTAATCTTTAAAGAAAGCTGTTGTCAGTCTTTGAGTATTTAAGGCCATTCTTCAGCAAGTTTACTGTATTCTGAATAGTAATATATGTGTACTGTTACTATTCAGAATGTAATTATTGTCAAACACTCGATAAATATATGAGTGCTCTTTTAGTGCTAAATCTGAAGAAAAATACAATAGTTTAATTTAATAAATATAAGTACATATGGGTCTCTTCCGTTGTTGTATTTAATGTGATTACATGATCAATATTTCCAAAAGTATCTAACTCTGGTACTGATAGTAGCCAGGCAGTTAGTAGAGATATATTTCTTATTTATTCAGAGAGTGAGAATTCTGCTTAGGAGGAGGGAAAGGTTTGGTTTTTTGTGTTTTGTTGTTTGTTTTTTTTTCCCATAGAAAGCAGGTATCAAAAATCCATGTCAGCTATAGCCGATATTTTCCCTATTCTGTTCCTTCATTCCCCGTCTGCCCTTTTATGTCCAAAAAGAGGAAAAGGAAAAGATTCCCTGAAGATGGATATACAGATAGATTACTGCATCTGGAACATAGTTTCACTGTCAGATATCTTCAGCAGAAGCTGCTTTCTCACCAGACATCATTTGCTTCAGTCCAAATTCTGACATTGATATTTTTCTGAAGATATTTAATTGCTTGGTGATTTTTTTCCCCTATACAAAATCTAAACCTTCACTGGGGCAGAGACTGAAACTTAAGTGCCTCATTACCCAAGTAAATATATTACCAAGACGGTTGCAAGTACCATATCTACCATCTTTGAGAAGAGAAGATATATATAATTTCCTCTTATTCCTTAAATAAATAAAAATGGAAGTTAACGAATTTGAGCAATATAATATTAAGCAATATCCCCATTTTCCTTATACATAAATATCTTCAATTATTTAAATATTCGTTGCTGAACACCCTACTTTTTGGCCCATAGGGTTTTTAAAGTAGGGCTATTTCCACCTCAGTGTTAAAATAATTCAGTATTCTTAAAACACAAAGTGAAAGGACCATTCTTTAGGCAGGTGGCTAAGGCGTTCACATAAATTCTTGCCCTTTCTTCTATGACTTGTCAAAATTGAACCGTGTCAAGAAGACGCACTGAAAACTTCTTTCAACCTTTCCAAATATTCTGTAGCTTATTGCTTATGACATTGATCTTAGAGGTGACTGTCAGGTGTTCCAACATTCCTTAAGGAAAGTGGACACCAAGTCTTGGTCTCCTATGACTTGTGTAAGGCCCTAGCACCAAAGCTAAGGAACCGAAGCCAGATCAGTTAAAGCTTTTTGCTCAGTTGTTCAATTACAGATCAGTTGCTCAATTACAGAACATTATCCATTCTCTATTTAGAATATGAACTTGTGTAAAAATATTATCTCATCATATAATTATGACTGCATCATAAAGTATAGAGTGAAGAGAGGTGAATGAAGATTCCAGCACTTCATAACTTCTGATGATCTCATTCTGCAACTTGATCAGTGTGTTCCCTTAGTAGTTCTTACATTTGTAACATTACAAATACAGGGATAGGCTGTTCTAATTGATTGCTGAAATATGTGGAAGGAGTAGAAATATTAAGCTGGGTCATGCTCTGCTTCTCCAGACACAGTATTCGACACACAACATGTTAGGAAGGTACAGTATTTCAAGAATTCCCCACGTTTTAGGTAAATCATACCCACTGAACTGAAGAAATCCAGAGCTTTTGTTTGTGACTAACCGATACCAAATTCTGGTAGGGAAAATTCCCAAGCTTTGCCTCCTCTTGATCACTTTCATAATGTTGTAAATTCCAGATAGACCAAATAAAGCTATTAAAGGACACTTTTTTTTTTTTTCTCTCTTTTTTTTTTTTTTAGTTTCTTCTGGGAAAGGCTCTTTTGCTCTCTCTTTTTGTAGATGTATAGCAGCTGACTATAGGGGTTTGTAAAAAGATTTCTGAGGCTTATTTTTGTTTGTTTGTCAACTAAATTGTGAATCTGTAACCATTAAGAACATTCTCACCCCAACCTTACTGAGGAAGGACTAGAAATATATTTGATGCAATAATTATCTCACTAATTGACATGACTGCGATGAACACTTAATAGTGCCTAACAAATCAAATCCAAAATTATGATTTTGTTTGTTGCTATCTTTAAAACATCATCTACTTTTTAAAGTATCTCAGGTCAGGAGTCTTGAAACTACTTTCTAATTCTAGTATATTTTTATTTTATATTTTATTTTATTTTATTTTATTTTGTTTTATTTTATTTTATTTTATTTTATTTTATTTTATTTTATTTTATTTTATTTTATTTTATTTTATTTTATTTTATTTTATTTTATTTTATTTTATTTTATTTTATTTTATTTTATTTTATTTTATTTTATTTTATTTTATTTTATTTTATTTTATTTTATTTTATTTTATTTTATTTTATTTTATTTTATTTTATTTTATTTTATTTTATTTTATTTTATTTTATTTTATTTTATTTTATTTTATTTTATTTTATTTTATTTTATTTTATTTTATTTTATTTTATTTTATTTTATTTTATTTTATTTTATTTTATTTTATTTTATTTTATTTTATTTTATTTTATTTTATTTTATTTTATTTTATTTTATTTTATTTTATTTTATTTTATTTTATTTTATTTTATTTTATTTTATTTTATTTTATTTTATTTTATTTTATTTTATTTTATTTTATTTTATTTTATTTTATTTTATTTTATTTTATTTTATTTTATTTTATTTTATTTTATTTTATTTTATTTTATTTTATTTTATTTTATTTTATTTTATTTTATTTTATTTTATTTTATTTTATTTTATTTTATTTTATTTTATTTTATTTTATTTTATTTTATTTTATTTTATTTTATTTTATTTTATTTTATTTTATTTTATTTTAT
>NW_020799091.1:35390763-35403240 GCF_003259725.1 Athene cunicularia | reverse complement strand
CCCCCCCAGGTCACTCTCTGACTGGCAGCTCTCCAGCCACTCCTCCCCAAGCCTGTAATGAGCAGTAAAGGAAGAACTGCCACTGTAGGTTGATGAATGTCAAACCATAGAGAATTTCAGGAATCTTATTGACAGTACAGACAGAAGACAAGAACAATCATAAGGACTTGAGATTTATGTTTACAGGCCTATGACACTCAAACACTATAAAAATTGTAGATTATTCTCTTTTTATTTTATTTTATTCCTAAAACAGCAGTGATATAATAAATTATTATTACTATGTTTAACATGTATTTAATTAACTTCTCCAAAAAGCTACAAGTCACATTTTGTTAAAACTTCTTTCATGTTCTTAAATGCAATAATCTAAAAATTATCAATCATTTTTATTAGTTAATACTTGAAATTGCATGCATATCCAATATAATTATTAACGCCAGTCCATTTACTGGTTCATTTAACTCTGGCTATGCACAATTATGTGTGACATTTTGAAAAGAAGCACCATTTTCATAATGATACAATCATTATTTTTTCTGAAGATCAACAAAAGATTTCATTTTAATTGTATTGCTTATCTTTCTACTGTCTAACTTATAAGAGTAAGAGAAGCCAGATGGTAATGGAAAATATAGCTGTTGCCATCTATATAATTGCCACTCATAAATTGTTTTTCCTTTTGTACTTTCACTATAGTACAAAATGAGGACAAAATAAAACTATCTAAGGAAAGATAAGAAAAAGAACCACTTCCCAGAGGTGAGAAAGTTGATTTCCCAAGGCCTACAGCAAGCAGACTGGGTTTTGCACTGCATCTGTTGATCAAAGAACAATGTTGGTTATACTTTTTTTTAAAAAAATAATGTTTCAGAACATAAGTTTACGAAAAAAAAAATTTTCAAGTTTTTGGGACTTACTGAAGATTATTGCAGTTTGCAATAGAAGAGGGTTTGGTGACACGGTTGCTTACCCAGGGCTTCAGGTAGAAGAGAAAGTTTTTCCTTTTTAGCCTTAGGCTTGGTTTGGACATTGAAGAGGCCACTTAGGCCAGATTTAAAAAACTGTAGTTAGGTTCCTGGTGTGTTTTAGAAGCCCTCATATAACTTAGATCTATTGGGAGATATAGATAACAAAAAAGTTCACATAAAAATCCCAATTTATCTTCTGTCTAGTGCTACAAAGGTGTATGTGTATCTGAAGGTGCTTTATCTTCTAGCATTCCTCAAGTACCTAGAGATTTTCCCACATGAAGAACTAATTGGTTTGATCTTCAGAGGAGTAGAAAACTGTATATGTTGGGGTCTATAAATCAGTTGTTCCTTTATGTCAACTAACACTGGAGGAGAATACCACAGATGCACACATACATCTAATGTGCTTATACAGTCCAAAATGTGGCAAAAAAGACATTATAGTCTCTATCCTGCTCCAATAATTATTTATGCCATGTGGTAAAAAGAAGTCTAGCTTACACTGTGCTCTATGAAGTTACCCTCAGTCACTGCTCAATATACTAATCTTCTCCTTTATTATTGTGAATAAACAGGACAGGAAAAGAAACAGTCACCCAAGGAAGAATCAAGCAGACATATATGAGTATGTGGGGTGGACTTTAGGGAGAGACATGATTTAGACCTTTTATTAATCCTACACCCTCCTTATGGTCAATATCAATAGAGAGGAAAATGGTTCCTTCTTAAGTAGTCATTTAAAATAGGTCAGATATGCTGCTCTTTGGAGGTTGCTTTTTTTTTTTTTGTTTGTGGGGTTTTTTTGTTTGTTTGTTTGGGGTTTTTTTGGTGGTTTTTTTTTTCTCCAGTGAATTTTAAGGCAGCTTTGGGTTAGTAGCTCAGACACTGATGCCAAACTCTTAGTCTCCTTAAATGAAGTAAGAACAATAGTACCTTTGGGATCTGGAAGAGTTTTCATTGGATACTCTCTGTTTGCTTCAGTGTGTCAGTTATAGGTAGTTAGGTGGGAGTGTGTATTTTCAGCCCTTTAGATGTTATGCTTGAGACCAAGCATGCTTCTCTTACGTGGTTTTGTATTTATAGAAATAATTAAAATGTAAATAAAAACATGATATAGTTATCAAGTTTTGGAATAAATTATTTCCATGTGAATTTCAATGGTTTCTAAATGTCAACCTTATTAAACTTATTTTCTTTATAAAACACCTGTACTATTACTCCCAAATACATGATGTCCCACTGTATCAAATTTAGATGCAATTTGTTTATTTCAAATTACTATTCCATAGCATCTTTTCTGCTTTTCAAAATAACTGTTGACTGTCTTGGGCCATAAAATCTGCAGGCAACAAAAATAGTGAGAAAAATTAATAAATTCCCCATAGGTTCTCTTCTGTTTTAGATTTTAACAACTTTTTTTTTTTTTTTTAAATTTTTAAATTTTTTTTATATTTTTTGATCAGCTACTGATAAGAATTTTACAAAGTAATACAATTTTGTGGTGTATGGTTTATGTGCAGTGTATAGATTATGAAGATAAACATTAAAGTGTTGCAAGTTCCAACATGTCAGTTCAGAGACTTGGACAGATGACTTCTATTTTGGATTGCTAACTACATGTACAGAGGTAAATCTTACCTTGCCTATGAACAGTTATTATGCTTTTTAAAATTTTTGAATTATAAATCAGGCATAGATTCTGCACGAGAAAAAAGCATTACATGTGTATTTAGATACAATGCCGCAGAAATGTTAAAGTCATTCTACTGTTACACACCTGTAAAAGGGAAAAAAAAAAAAAAAAAAAAAAAAAAAGAGAAATGCTCAAACATTTGTTACAAAGGCCACAGAAGAATTTTTTTTTTTAAAAAAAAGCACTTAAGGTCATCTTTCTGTTACTTCTGGATTCAGTCCCCCTGAAACAGAAATACAGTGGGGTTCAGTGCCTGTGTTTAACAGCAATTAGAGATTTTCTTATGTCTTGTCTCCTCCTACAAGTCATGCATTAGCCTTTGGAATAAAGGTTTGTTCTAGCTCATTTTGAGGGCAAACAAATGTTGTACTCTGTATGTCCATAAGGACTATGTTGCTCCTGTTTTGCCTGGAGTTTCAGTGCTTGCCTTCCTCTTGTGTTTTAATGTTTCATTCTGAATTTAATGCTTCTATGCTACACCAGATGGATGGCTCTGCAGATGGAACTCCTCTTTTTAAATTATAGATGTGGTACAGGTAGAGAATGAGCAATAGCCAACAAGCTTCCTTCATGTAGCCTTGTCTACATGCCGGTACAAAGGGACCTTTTAGCAAGATGGTAGTTCTGTATCTGTATTCCTTCCGTCCTTGGCTTCTTTGGTAATTTTCCAAAATGGCATGAAATGAGCTTGTTCTGAGAATACCAGTCCTGCTGGGACTGGTTTGAGAAATGCAAGTGGAGGAATGAATTAAAAATAACTCTAATAGTCCACCATCTATTCTTATTCTTGTATTTAAATTGTGTTTTGCTTTCTTTTCTTTTTTTCACACTCTAAACTCTCTATTTGCATTTGCCATCCACTTGAAGTAATACAATAATAGTAATAGGGCATGATAAGTACTTAAATCTATCATTATATGACAAATTTCTGGACTGGTAACTGCTACATTCTGCATCACGTTGCAACTTGGGACACCCTGAAAATCTTATGTAGTAATGTCACTGAATGCTTATTGGAGGCTAATGTGTTTCTGATCACAACAATCTTGAATTGTTCGCCCTTGCAATGAAATTTTCAGTGTCCTGTTACCAAACACCTCAGTCATTCAATCCCCATTTAACCAAGATATTAACTAAACATCTTTCTTAATTTTAACTAAGCAGTTATTAGCTCGCAAAGGATCCTGACCAGGTTACATTCTTACTTAATGAGGAAATCACTCTAAAGCTGTTAACAACTGAACAGGGGTCCCCTTGGGAGAAGACATGAATTCTTTTCTTAAGAGGAGACTGAACAACCAGATGGGCACCTCCAAGGCATACACAGCTTCAAGGGGGATGCTTCAAGCGCCTCAGCTTGCCAGCAGCAATGGTGCTTGCTTACCATGAAAGGATTTTCTGTGTTAGCTTGTTTAAATTTTTAATTTGGGAATCATCAAATAGCAGGATAAAAATATGTTAATTGAGGTGAATTGTGTTAAACTCTTCAGAGCATATAGACGTGAATATTTGACTGAAGAGAAATCAGTGGAAAAAGTCAGAACAAATTCAGAGATGTGGCTTCTTTTTGACTGTTTCTGCAGCATTTGTTTAAAAAAATAAAAACCCATGATCCAGTAGTGGTTGTGTTTAATATATAAGATACATTTTTTCAACTGCTATTGTTGCATAACACCACTGGACTGACTCCAAAATACACGTCTTTAATGTTAGAATTTCTTAATATTATAGAACGAGGTATCTGTGACTAATGAAGACATTAGATTTCTAATCAGAATGCAAATAGGAGAATATAACCCTCTTGTAAGAAAATTTTATTTTTTAATATTAGACTGTCAGAACTATCTAAGAATTATTCAGCTTTGATATTGCTGCATCAGTCATGTAAAATTCTGTCCTATTTTAGAGGCAGTGCCCATGAAGCTATTATTTCCAGTGCTTTAATATGGTGCTATTTTAATTATGTCTCAGAACATTTACAGCTTTTGTATGCATATATGCCTTAAGACTGTACTGCATATCCTTAAAAATACAATGCATAACATTTTTTGCTTGTATATGTTTGTTCTCTCTCAAATAGTTCAAATTTTAGAAAACACATCAGTGACTGATTCTGAGACTAAAAATATTTTCTTAGCACTCTGCAGGAAACAGGTGAGATGTAGTTGTTAACTTAAAATAAGAAGAAAAGTAAACCCTTCTCAAGAATCAAATAAGGTTATTCTGTTTATGTGGAAGGCTGTAGGGAAGGAGAAAATTTCATAGAATCATAGAATCATGGAATCATTTAAGTTGGAAAGGTGCCTAAGATCATTGAGTCCAACAGTTAGCTAACACTACCAAGTCCACCACTAAACCATGTCCCTCAGTGCAATATCTGCATGTCTTTTAAAGGCCTCCAGGGATGGTGACACAACCACTTCCCTGGGCAGCCTGTTCCAATGCTTAATAACCCTTTCAGTGAAGAAATTTTTCCTAACATCCAGTCTAAACCTCCCCTGGTGCAACTTGAGACTTTTTCGTCTTGTTCCATTGCTTGTTACATGGGATAAGAGACCGACACCTACCTCACGACAACCTCCTTTCAGGAGTTGTAGAGAGCAATAAGGTCTCCCCTCAGCCTCCTTTTCTCCAGGCTAAACAACCCCAGGTCTCTCAGCTGCTCCTCATAAGACTTGTGCTATAGACCCTTCACCAGATTAATTACTCTTATTTGGACCCAGCCAAAACTTTGACCATTTCTCTCCAGTGATTTCATGGTTTACATGTAAGGTATCATTGCAAGAATAAATCCTGAGATTATCAGCACAAAATGTAATATAACGTTCTTATGGATATAAGAATCTCATCATGTTAAGTAGTTGACGTAAGGCAATATCTATAGGTAGTCCCACACAAGGTGATGCAGTCAGCATCACATCTGGTTTTCAGGCTACGGTAAGGTATCACACAGGTGAGTTATGCTAACAGTAGTCTTAGATTTAAGTTTATAGATACCGGTCCTGATCAGCTCTGCTAACTGCTGTCACTCTTCTCCTACTCCTGAAGGGAAATAGTTTTTAGGAAGTCTGGAACTGATCCTCACTGCTTGAGAGGTCTGAACAAGATCCAAATCCTGTTAGTACTTCTTAAAAATCCTGCTTATTACTTCTAAGACTGGACTATAAAATATGACAGACAGATAGGACAGGAGCCGGATACTTACAAAACTATGCATATAGCTGTTATCATATTCTGATCAAGGAAATAACTATATTGTCAATGCATTAGTTGTATTTTTTACCGAGTGCATCTATCTTAGTTTTACTTCATAGGGTTCAAAGCCAGGGAGGGGCAATCATCACTGACTAGCCACAACAACCCCCAGCAGCGCTACAGGCTTGGGGAGGAGTGGCTGGAGAGCTGCCAGTCAGAGAGTGACCTGGGGGGGTGATTGACAGCTGGCTGAACAGGAGCCAGCAGTGTGCCCAGGGGGCCAAGAAGGCCAATGGCATCCTGGCTTGTGTCAGCAATAGCGTGGCCAGCAGGGACAGGGAAGGGATCTGACCCCTGTCCTCGGCACTGGTGAGGCCGCCCCTCGATTCCTGTGTTCAGTTTTGGGCCCCTCACTACAAAAAGGACATTGAATGACTCGAGCGTGTCCAGAGAAGGGCAACGGAGCTGGTGCAGGGTCTGGAGCACAGGTCGTACGGGGAGCGGCTGAGGGAACTGGGGGTGTTTAGTCTGGAGAAGAGGAGGCTGAGGGGAGACCTCATCGCCCTCTACAGCTCCCTGAAAGGAGGTTGCAGAGAGCTGGGGATGAGTCTCTTTAACCAAGTAACAAGCAATAGGACAAGAGAGAATGGCCTCAAGTTGCACCAGGGAAGGTTTAGACTAGATATTAGGAAGCATTTCTTTCCAGAACGGGTTGTTGGGTGTTGGAATGGGCTGCCCAGGGCAGTGGTGCTTTCCCCATCCCTGGAGGTGTTTAAGAGTGGGGGCAACATAGCGCTGAGGGATATGGTGTAGTTGGGAACTGTCAGTGTTAGGTTAATGGTTGGACTGGATGATCTCCAAGGTCTTTTCCAACCTAGATGATTCTGTGATTCTGTGACCTCCATAGTGAAGGCCACAGATTTTAAGCATTAAATTCTTAATACGTATACAGAGGAAATCATTTTCTCATTCTTCAAGCCTTTAAATGAAAAAATGTAGTTTTAAAAGTAAAGAAGATTTGTGCAGCAGATTATCTTCAATATTTTAGTCATTTGACCTTTTTAAATTGTAGTGTTCAAGAAGTTTAACCTGTTGGGTTTGGTTTTGGGTGGGGTTTTTTTGTGTTTTGTTGTTGTTGTTGTTGTTTGGTTTTTGTTTGTTTGTTTGTTTGTTTGTTTTCTGGATCTGCAGTGAAAGTATGTATTTACTTTTGAAGTAAGCTTTCAAAAAAGCCTTTTCCTTCTGTTTATCATAATATGGACCACAATTTTATTTTGAATTTTTTTAACTTGGCCTGGTTTAAAATTTCCTTGTGGCAAATTCAATTTATTGCTCTAAGGAACTAAAGTTTAAACTAGCCTCTATTACTTTTTTTAAATTTTAGATTTCCTATTCTTCACCTTGGCCTCTCACCATCTGTTTGGGATTCTCTTTTGCTTTATATTTGTTTGCTTCCACAGAATAATTTTATTCATTGTCATGGCCTGGTGTGTCATATGTGCGTTGATCGCACACTGGAACACTTGTTCCAGTCTTTGTGGTCCTGGAAAGCTGCTTGATGATTTGTGTAATTGCTTGTGCTACTCAGCATGCATGTCTTCAAAATTTCTTGAACTTCAGAGAGATAAAACTGAGTTGTTATTGATTGGTTCTTCAACATGGATATCTCAAGCATAATCCATGCTCGTATCTGCAAGTGGCAGCTCTTTTAAGTCCCTCAAATAATGACTATGACCTTGGTGTTATTGAACTTTCATTAGAAGCCTTGATTATGTAGCACTAAGTATGTTTTTACTGTCTGCTGTTAAAGAATTCAGGATTAAATTGGTGCCGTTTTCCTTCTGGTCAGGACTAAACCAAGAATTTAGAAACTTTAAAATATTATCTGATAATTTGGTTCCATGTTCCCTTCCTGTTTGACATTCATGTTGTCTAGGTGTACATGCAAACATCAAAATTTCTGTCCAGTTGTAAAACAGAGTTAACACTATGTTTGATTTATCCTCTTAAATATTTATTGCATATGGTTTTATATTAAATTTGCATTGCGCTTAGGATTTTTCCATGAAGGACACTTTAAAAAATAAGTTGGATTGATTGAAGGATTATGTAAAATGTTTTCAGGAAGTACTTCTTTATGTGGTAACAGGATATTGTGAAGTTAAGGTGTTTCTGCATTCTGAATAACTGCATAGTTATTGTACCAGGTTACCAAAGAGCACAGAGTTTGGACAGAGTGTCTAGTAATTGCAGAAGAACAAAGCTGTTTAGAAAACTGCATGGTTTGAAAGATAAATATTAAAACCCTTTACTTTCTGAAATAATTTTAGTAAAGTAGCTTGTATTGAAAAATAAGAATTTCTTACAACACTACCAAAATGTTTAGTCTGTTTTCTCGGCATAGATAAATGTAATTTATTGGCTAAATAACTTACATGATTCTAAGAGGGAAAGCTTAGAAAATATGAGCTATTTTAATGGAAAAAAGCAATAAAATTATGCTTATTAAAAAGTCAAAGAATTACAGATAAGTGAAAGAGTACTGACAATCATAATAAAAAGAAGAGCAAGTTAGTTACATGGTTTTTGTAGGATATAAATTCTAAAATATATTTTTAGTTGATGTTTCAAAGCCTGGAACATATTACTATATATTACATTCAATTGTTTTTTATATATATTCTAAAATGTAAATGAAAACAAACAAAACCATTTTCTTTGGTATAATAGTACATCTATCAGGACAATTTACAAGCATGATATTTTGAATTTAGGGACTTCATCTTTTTGTTTTCATATTTGGATGCCAGGGGTGATGCAGAATTATACAACATTAAGCCATAAGAAACCATAGAAAAAATGTGGATCTAATCATGCTGTGTGTTTGTATAGACTTTTATCAACTATGTTATATCACACTAGATTTATTATATATCTTATTTTTAATAGAGTTATTATGTAATGAAACTTTACTTAATATTTTCTATGTTCCTGAAGCTATCATGGTGAAGCTTTTTGATTTGTTTTGTGGAGGAGAAGGGTTTTGGTACTAAAGGGCATGTCAATGCCAGTTCCTTAATAGTAACATCTACATGACTAAGAAATCTGGACAACTAGGAGAGGGTAAGGAGAATAAAACAGTTGGTCTGAGGACCTGATGCCTATTCAATACACATTGCACAAGCATTTTACCTCAGACTAGCTTGGCCATGAATATTTGAAGAACCATTTGCACCTGGAGTCTGCTGGAAGCCTCAGTTTAGTTTCAATGTGAAAGAGGCCTTGTTTGCATGTGCTGAGACTGCTCCATGATCTGAAACAAAGTGTGATTAGTGAGGACAATGGAGAGATTTGTTTAAAAAATACTCTTGATCCAAATTGAAACATCAATACAGGTACATCAGACTTTACTGCAGGATTTGACTGTATATTAATTCTAGCATTTAGCTTTCTGGAGTTCTAAAAGTCAAAAAAGACTTTTGCATAATTTGTTGTTCTATTTTAAAAATATGTAGAAAAAAGATATGCATCAGAAAAATTGACTAAGAATTTGCCTTGGTTGCTCCTTCAGTAGTAATAAAGAAGTGATGGTCTTTTATGCAAAGATGTTCTAATATTCAAAGCATTTAGTTGTGCTGTTACACTTAGCACATGAAATGAAGAATGAAATTATGTGTTAAAAAAGCAGAAGGTATGTAAACTGCATAATGTAAAAATCAAAATTATAGGACTAAGTAACAACAATTATCTGTAAAAAGTATAGGCAGCATTTATAGTAATAAACAAAACAGGCAAAAATAAAAAAATTGTAATAAAAGTAAAAAATTTACTGTGCAGATTATCTGTGCCACTGCTCAAGCAGCAGACATTCTGTGATTGGCATAGACACAGCCATTGTACCTAGACAATTCAATGATTATAGACACTAATTTTCATCATCCCTATTTCTTAAATCCCTCCCAGAAAGCT
Source organism: Athene cunicularia (assembly GCF_003259725.1). Classification (NCBI taxonomy): domain Eukaryota; kingdom Metazoa; phylum Chordata; class Aves; order Strigiformes; family Strigidae; genus Athene; species Athene cunicularia. The sequence goes on along the minus strand of NW_020799091.1, from coordinate 35,393,409 downwards.
TCAACGGAGAATAAACTAAGTTTCCCCATGTATGAATGACCCTATGTCAGAGACTGAAATGTCAATGACTGTCTCAAAGCTTGCTTTTGTCTGTGCAAACCTCCAAGAGAAGCTGCTGCGGCCTGTGAATTGGTCTGGGGGATGCTGCCCAGAGAAGCGGGAGTGTATGGAAGGATGCACCCCCACTTCCTTGAGGTTGCATTGCCCGGACTCTTTAGACAAGCCTCAAAGGGGCAGAGGTGTGCTGAGCTGGACCCATCCTGGAGCCGTTTGTGGCTCCATTGTGTAGGCCAGACCCCATGCACCATTGCTAATGAAATGACAAGAGGCAAACGTTCCTGCCCTGAAGCCAGATGCAACAAAACCTGTGGGACCAGAGGAAAAAAAAAAACAAAAGGCAGCAGAAAATCTTGCTCTTGGTGCATCCACCATTGAAGCCAGATCTGTTTGCACCCAGCACCGAAGAACTGAAGACTGAGGACCAACAGGATGCAGCCGGATCCATGGTGGTGACTATTCTTGCAGCCCTTTCCTGCATCCTTGCTTTATTTCTGTCTTTTCCTTCCATTTTGTCCTATCGCTACTCCTCTTCACTTTTTTAATAATAAAAACCTATTTTAGGTGTATGTCATTTGACCTCGTTTGTATCTTAATCTCACTCTTGGGATTGTATCAAAACCTCCCCGACATTGAATCGGGATACCCTAGTCTCTTTATATTTGTATTAAAATTGTGCTTACTAGTCTGACAGGATTTTTGTCCTGTGTAGTTTAACCCCAGCAGGCACTCAGCCTCACTGGCCACTTGCTCATTTCCCCTCCAGTGGGAGGGGGAATAATATGAGTTGAGATAAAGACTGTTTAATAGGTAAAGCAAAAGCCGCACACACAAGTAAAGCAAAAGGAGGAATTCATTAATTGCTTCTCATCAGCAGGCAGGTGTTCAGCCATCTCCAGGAAAGCAGCGCTGCATCACGTGTAACTGTTACTTGGGAAGACAAATGCTATAACTCCAAATATCCCCCTTCCTCCTTCTTCTCCCACTTTATATTACTGAGCACAATATCATATGGTATGGTATATATCTTTGGTCAGTTGGGGTCAGCTGTCCCAGCTGTGTCCTGTCCCAGCTTCTATTGCACCCCCAGCCCACTCGCTGGTGGGGTGGGGTGAGAAACAGAGGAAGCCTTGATGCTGTGTAAGCACCACTCAGTTAACTAAAACATTGGTGTGTTATCCATACTGTTTTGGTCACAAATCCAAAACAGACCACCATACAAGCTACTATTGTAATAAACCACTGTAACTAATTTGCTAAGTTAAGCAAGGCAGGTATGTTGCGCTTGAATGATTTGTAAATGTTAAACCATAGTATCCTGCTGTCTAAAATATTGTAAAAATAGAATATGGTACCCTGTATGGATCTGAAATGATTTGTGATGACTATAACCTATATTATAATTATGATGAATGTTTGAATATATATGGATAAAATATAAAGTGTGCTATTTGCTTGGAACAATGTAATCGCTTCTCAGAAACCCCACCTAGAGCTGATATGCAATCTCTTCTCAGCTAATAGGTAACCACTTCTAGGAAACCTCATCACCTAGAGCTGACATGTAACTGCTGTTTGAAGAAAAGCCCGCCAAAAGATGAGATCATGAGGCTTTTAAAAGATCCAATAGGAGAAAAGTGCGCCAAGAGACCAGGGCTTTGAGACTTTCAAAAGACCCAGTAGGAGGAGGATAAAGACCCAAGCAACTCAAAGGACGCAATGGAGAAAGAGCAGGACAATCATCTGACGAGAGAGGATTGGTTAAAGACGGTGGCACAGAAGTATAAAAACCACTGTGTTTTTGAAGTTGGTGTGCGTGTGGTAGGGTTAGGGCTCTCTGTGCACCCAGCACTGCTTTTTCTATTGTTTCTCACCCTAAATCAATTGAACCCGATTAAAAAAAAAAAAAAAAAATTGGCTCATTTGATTATAACACTATGAAGAATATTATCCCAGCCAAAATCAGTACACCTGGAAATGTCAGATCTTAATTTTAAGTCTCAAGAGAAGTTAAGTCTCTTTCTCTCTTGGTTAAATTTCTCTGACAGAAACCACTGATAATGGCCCCTAGCATTTGTGAAATGAAGAGGTAATGGTCGCCTTGCTAAGACACTAGGCCATGTAGAAGAATAGAAGTCTAGAAGAAAGCCCAGCCCTCACCTCAATGAGGATGGACTGGGGTCCTAGATCGTGTTTCTGGCAGAGCATATGCAATTTACATTAGATCATCCTAAAAGAAAAGTAGAGCAGTCCTAGAAGAAAACATCAGAAGCTCAGTTTCTCCCATTTCTGCTGAACTAGATTCAAGCCCCTCTTGTCTATTTGGTTTCTGGTCCTATGACTCTTGCAATCCTGGCTGCCAATAGTTCTGTTTCAACAAAAAGAGTGGTAAAATCATTAAAAGTGAAAAGCAGAAGCTGTGTCCAAAAGATGAAACAAGGTACTCTAGATTTTGGCAAGGCACGCTTAAGTACACAATAAGACAGGCCAAAAAAGATCTTGTGGAGCAATTTGCTAAGAGTATAAAAATTAATTACATATATATATATATATATATATATATATATATATATATATATATATATATAT